>NC_092015.1:28902617-29135117 GCF_042242105.1 Pempheris klunzingeri | reverse complement strand
GATTGTGGACACGTCTCCAAAAACAGCTAAATTTTCCTCCTTGTTCAGCGCTGCCAAGAACCCCCCCCTTCCCTTCCCTTCCCTCCCTCCCTCCCTCCCTCCAACTCTGGCCTGAAAAACCTCCCCGTTATCTCCAGCTGTGGCATCTGCTGCTGTTTTACTGATAGCTTTTTCCACTCTGTATCTTGCGTTGACTTGCGCTTTCTTTTGAAGTCCGGCCCCTGGTGTCGTCCCAGAACGCACTGCGGTTCCAGCGGCCGCGCAGAGTCAACACCGGCAACAGAACCACCTCCGAGATTAGGCAGTCCACGGCCGATGTCTGGAGACAAAGCCTTCTTGGTCAAGAACATTTTATTTTAGTGACCTGTGAGGAGTATTTTTCCTGACAAGAATAAAGCTGTGGAGAAATCGCTGCACTCGACAGCCACATGGTCGCATTTAAGATGCTACTATCAGCTTCTATCTACTATCACATTTCACATGCATATCATTTTTAGCATTGAAAATGACATTTTTAAAGATAAGCCACTATATATTAGCGCAAAATATTTATCAGCCGGCTCAGATCAGCCATCCTTTAAAAGCCCATATCAGTCAAACCCTGCAGTAGTTTCCATTTCTTCATTGGCCTCCCTCCAGAACGGCATTATCTACACATCACGTCGGACAAAACCACCCTGTAAATAACCATATTACTTTACCTAGTGACATCAGCCCAGAGGAAAAGATCCCCAACATTAGAGCGCCGGGGGATTGTGTCGGGGGCGTGAGAGGTTAAGACTTGCTGAATAGCTGGTAGGCGTCACACAATGAGGTGGATTAAGCAGCACTAGAAAGGGCCTTTAGGGCTTTACTGGGGTGTTCAGCAGCTTACAGCGCCTACAATAACACTGCAACAGTGCACATCCAGCTGGGCTAGCTGGAGTTGGCAAAAAGGCTAGCTGGGAGGGCAAGTGGCTGGCAGCGACGTCCAGAGGCCGAGGGTTAACAGGGCGGCTTTTATCGACTGTCGGGGGGAATAAAGCAAAGTTACTAATGAGTAAAAAGAAGCCCAGCAGCCCGTGCCTAGAGGTCCCCTGGGTCCTCCTGAAGGAGCCCTGGGTGTCACGCTGAGCCGGCAGACAGGAGCAGCAGAGCAGAGGAGAGGAGTGGTGAGGCTCCGTCTCTGTGGCTCCAGCACTTGTCTCCGCTCGCCTGGAGCCGCGGCTGGAAAAATGATATCATTACAGATGACCCATATTCTTACAGATGAACCCCGGCACGGTGGAGCGTGCTGAGATACTGGATGTGGGAACACAGAAAGGGCAGAATTAGAGCCGTTTGCTGTTTTCCTCATAAATGATCATTTCACAGGAACATTTTCTGCTTCTGCTACGTCCTGGAAACTAAGTCCTCCACCCTCATTCACACCGTGGCTACACTTCATATGCCACCTTACCCCATCCACACCACCCCAACCAGACAACCTCAGAGCAAAACTCCTCACCAAACTAAAACATGGAACACGATATTACTCAACAAGAGAGGCCACATCGAGTCCAGAAGTTGGTATATTGTTCCTCACATTGAGCTCAGTGATGTGCAGCTGCAGTAACAACCTTCTGAGAACTGTGTAGTCAAACTGTAACTGCTCTTTTAGTGGTTTTTAATCCTGATAGAATAATAATGGTGAAAAAATGAGAAAGTGTTAGCAACACGTTTCCAAAAAGCAGCAGTGTTCCTCATAAAGCCATGTAATATCCCAGAGCAGAGTGAAGCACCTCAGCCCCAGATTACAGCAGCATTTCTGCCCCGTGTAGTGTTGGGGAATTAAACAGGAGGGGGGCGGGAGGGCATGGAGGGGTGTGTGTGTGTGGGGGGGGCAGGGACTGGGATAACACTGCAGAGTGGCACATTGCGTGTTAGCCAGGATAATAACAGTGTGGTTTGTATTAGGTTTCCTGGGCGAAGTAAGAAGCTCCCACTTCCTGCATGCCCTCCCTGACAGAGACGGGTCCGCACTGGATGTGAACCTCTGCAGGAAGTATAAAACACACACTGCGGTTTCACATCAGTCCCGTATGAATCCGAAAAGACTCTTTAGCTAATTAGACCTCCTGTTCATCACAAGGTCACTGGTGTGCTCTGCTGTTAGCTTCTGGCAGGCAGCAGTGAGCAGCTCAACATCATCATAAACTGCAGAAAGAATTCATAGCATGATATTCTGGCGCAGTAAAACCTCCAGCAGTGGAAACACTTTTCAACTGATACCAGAAGGAAACTGTGGGTCACAACAGATTACAGCTACAGACGGCTACAGAGAGCATCTATTCTTCTATTTTACTCCGTACTTCCACAGCTTTTTATCGTCAGCGCAGGCCGTCATGTCAGCATCTATTAGAGACAATCAGATCAAAGGGAAATGTCCATCTCTCCTAGCACCATCTTCTCCTGTTGTTGTATTCATGAACATTAGATAAGCAACAAATAATTTCCATCTCAGTAACTTTCCACAGCGGTACAGTCATCAAGCTCTTTGGCAGCTTCAGAAGTCCCTAAATACTGGAAACTCTTCGGTGTGCTACTTGAACTCATCATCTCACCTGAAACAAAAGGCACCAATGTGGCGACCTGAGGTTTTTAATGCAGCGCTGATGCCGTACTGTATGTGAAGGGTTTACCTGGATGGTCCTGTTTCCCAGCAGCACTGAGTCAACCCTCCAAAATGGCGGCACTTTTGTTGCATCCACTTCCTGGATCGGCTCCTCCCGTACAGAGGTTGTGACTATGTGCAGTTGGACGTTAATGCGTGGAAGACATCTGCACCGCGTCCCACGCAGTAGCAGCCACCACGTGGCTTCTCCTCTCATGTACGTGTGTTATCAAACCCTGCTCTCAATTTGTTGATGACAGTCAGACTCTGTCATGGACGCTCACCGCTGCTCTTTCTCAGGGCGTCGACCACTGTCAGCAGAGCAGATTAAACACAGCTCCAAGCCTGATGGATGTCACAGCGCACCACATGCATCACAGTCTTAATACTGCGCTGCCACATACGCGCACGCCATTCTGTCCATATATCGACAGATATGGTTTACAGCATGTAATAACAGTAATAGGTTCCTTATGGACGTCAAGGCAGAGCAGAGCAGCTAGGTCAGTCCGCAGTGAGGGATGTGGGGGGGGGTTGGGGCGCTGGAGCAGCGTGACATGTCAGAGAAAAGCTCTGTGTCACCCAGAGAATGCTGGGAGACGAGGCCAGTGGTGTCCACTGGTCCCACAGACCCTCTGCTCCTAGCACAGACGTTGGGAGCGGTCTGATGAGTGATTGATGGTAAATGAACTTTTTTTCTTCCTGCTCTCTGTTTGATCCTGTGGCGACGCTGGAAGATGCTCAGCGTCCTCCGCACCTCCGACCACTATGAAGCGTTTGACCTCCTGTGATGTCTGACATTATTTTATACAGACAGTCATTGTATCATAACCTGTCTTATGTTACGTGTGCCTCACTTTTATTTCTTAGCTTTGTCGTCATGACAACAGTGCAAAGTAACTGCAGAGACAGGTTGTGAACACTTCGTCCAGATTATCTGGGGGAGACAGGGTGAGTGAGATGTTGGTGATAATCCCAAACTGGACATGAGAACTGAGAGGAAACAGGAAGTGCAGAGGCCTGTGAGGGATGTTAATAATAAAGGTTTCACCTGCTGGTGAACAACCCGTCTGATCACATGACTCAGGTGTTTGAAGTGTCGCACTTCAAAGTTGTAATAAAGCAGAATTGTCCTTTAAAGCTTCAGCTTTGACATTGATTGACACTGACTCACCTTTAGACATCTTCTTCTTCAACACTGTCACTGAGGCAGGCTTTTGAACACACGACCGTTTATTTGCTTTGGTTTTTTCAGACTTATTCTGAGGAAATTAAAGGAGAATTTTATCCAATTATTTTAACAAAACAAGTGGAAGCGCTCAAACAGTGTTTAACGATGTCTTAACTCCAGCAGCTGAGGACGAACATGTCAAAATAAAAGAAAGCAAGTTTTGCCTGCAGTCAGGAGGATCTGATCAAAGACCACGTGAACAGGAGCTGACAGAGTTTCACTGCTTCATACTTCTGAAATACTTTTCACCTGGTTCTGCACTCTGATATCAGCCCTGATGATGTTTTGCAAATTGTACATGTGGACGTTTGAACACAGCACAGATCACCTGATGGCTCTAACTCTCTCTCTCTCTCTCTCTCTCTCTCTCTGCCCCCCCCCCTCTCTCTGTCTCTGTGTCTCTCCCTGCAGAGCTGCAGAGGGAGGGCAGCATCGAGACCCTCAGCAACAGCTCGGGCTCCACCAGCGGCAGCATCCCACGCAACTTTGAGGGCTACCGCTCCCCCCTGCCCACCAACGAGAGTCAGCCGCTCAGCCTCTTCCCCACCAACTTCCCCTAGAGCCCCCCCCCTCTTCCAGGAACAGCCACCACCATCCAGCCCGCCCGCCCGCCCGCCCGCCCGCCCGCCTGCCTGCCTGCCTGCCTGCCCCCCCACATCTGTCCACGCAGCATCTCGCTCACACACTGATGTGCTCTGGGTCTGGAGTGGGTGTCAGCTCAGAGTGACCCCAGCTACACACACTGTTACTCTTTTAATGTTCTCGGCTTGGATTTGAAGGCTGGGGCTGTTTTTTATATAAAGCTACCAACAGCTGCAGTTTGTGGACGTTTCCAGTTGTCTAAAATTTGACCAATTTAATGCCAAAATGACTCCAGAGATGAAAATGGTTTAGTGTTTACCCTCAAATCCCGTTTGTCAGAGAGAAAAGTCACATTTTGTAGATTTGTGAAAACTCCAGCTGCTGACCGACTGACGGCACCAGAAACAGCAGCTTCCCCACAGAGTGTTTCAGGGAGGAGCCTTTTGTTTTCTGCTTTGTTAGATTTAGAATCAGAGACCAGCATCGGGCCAGCACGTCCATCCGTCCACCCCCCACCCTCGTTACCTCGCTGTGGTGTTGCATCAGGAGCCGGCTGACACAGACGTTGTTGGAGAGCAGCCGTCCTCTCCCGTCCTTCCTCGGCCCGCCATCATCACCCTCTGTGTGTGTTTGAAGTTTTACGGTGTGCCTATTGTCTGAAGGAGGCGTACGAAGGCAGCGCAGACGTGTTTATTCCAGTCAGTGACATGTAGCGGCTCCTTCTCCCTCTGTGTGTGCTGCTGCTGCTGCTCTCGTGGCCTCTCGCTAGATGTTTTTGATTAAATCTGGTCCTCTCATGCCTTTGATTTTCATGTAATTACATTTGACAAAAGGATGCAGTAATGAGATGACACTATTACTACGTTGCTGAAGTAATTTAGATGTTTACGGTGTAATTGAGATATGTTTCTGACATCATTTAGATGTATTCCTCACTCTGCCTTTCCACAGAGTAAATTCTAATTGAGCGGAGTACTAGAGGCCCGTGTAGCCGTCATGCTGTGTTTTCTACCTAAGCAACTCTTGACCAAAATCTTTTTTCTGCATCTAGTTGTAGAAATCTAAAAATGTATTTTCCTTAAATGTGCTAGCTTTGCCCGTAGCAAATGAGACTGACTTTGATAATCAGAAATTCCTCTATTAAACCCTCTTTGCCTGTTAGTTTCTCCCGTGCAGGACGTTTTGACTCGGTGAAATCTGAAATGCACTATTCACAGAGTGGCCTCAGAGAGGACGTGACACGATGAAGAGTCGCGTACACTCCCACAGGAGTGTTGTTGGACGCGGCCACCGAGTGAGGGCATCAGTAGTGTAGAGCTAATGCTTGTCGTCGACGGTGACGTTCGGTTTGTAAAATACTGACTTGGTTTCCCAGCGTTCATGCAAGAAAAAGCATAATAAAAGTCGAGGAAATGAAGCTGTCTGTCTTTTTTCTCCGTCTGATTGCTCCTAATTGTGCCGTTCAGATTTCAACCACGGCGGTGACCATCGGCACACAGCACCACTGCTAATTAGTACCATATTTTTTAACAGGCAGTAAAGTGTTGTTAAAGGGACGTTTTATGGGCGACTCTGGCTCTTTGTTCTGAGAGTGGAGAGACGAGAGGCCATGTTTGTTTGTCTGCTAATCAGCACAAAACTTCCAATCCCAATTTTTTTTTTTTTATGAAATAAAACTTTGGCCTGAAACCATTTAAACTAATTCAGATTGAATTAGATTAGCGGTGGATTACTCCTTGTATGCTTTATTTCATCTCGTCGACGTGTTCATAAGCTGCTAGTCATAAAATAAAAAGGGGTCCCTGCCCAGCTACACTGAAACCAATCCAACGTCAAAGAGATGGCCAGAAAACATTTGCACAGACAATTAAATGAATAACTAATTACAACTTATTGAAATTAAAACCAGCACGCTGGTCCTCCCACCCACATGTATTTGAAAATAAAATCTGTTACAGTACGAGTTGGACAGCAGAATGAAAACATAAAAAAACAGAACCATTACAAAATGTGTTTATTTAGGTTTATATGCAAGACTCCAGGAGAAATAAGCTCCAGCTGGCAGGATGTGTCTCTGCCACTTCACCCACAGGAACAACAAGCAGAAGAGGAAAACTGCAGCTTTCACTTCAAACTCTTTATTTAACAGACATTCCAGCAGTTTATCACAGACGTTTTACAGCCATTCATATTCTCCGAATCATAAATGTGACGTTTTTGAACGATTCTTAAAATCACTACATGGTTTGTATTTAACAACAAGACGACACACACACACACACACACTCACACACACACTCACACCGTGTCAGTTTACCATGAATTTGTCTGTTTGATCATCTGTAATCAGCAGTGGCACCAAACAGGGAGAAGACATTTTAAAATGCTGAGCTGTAAAGTCAGCAGCCGTGTGTTCTAGCAGAAGCTCCGAAAACGTGTGCTGTTAGAGTCGTTGAGCACAAACTCACTGGTTCTCATCGTTCTGGATGAGATGTTAGTGGAGAAAGGTTAAAGAATCCCAACATGTGAACACACTGAGCGCTCAGTCGTCTTCAGGGCAGCTGAACTTACTGGAACTGAGTCAAATAATAAAGGAGGAAACAGTAACAGCATTTCTCCTGAATTTAGCACGAGTTCACTCCCAAACATTAGCAGCAGCTCCATTCACTCTGATATGCACCATACTAACTGATCCCAGGCTCCCTGTCTGCAGCCTGTGCTGTGTTCAGGGACACGGCTGCCACTTTAAATACAACAAACATAGAAATGATCATCATCATCTCGGCAGAGCTAATGTGACCGGGTTCATGTTGTTGTGCAGCTTCTCCATCACCCACAGTTTGTACTGGGAGCTTGGTGTGTTGGAAGCAGCCAGCAGAGAGACGTCCCCGGCCTTCTGCCCTGAGGGACACCTTCACCTGGGCTCTTTTAAACCAGTGTCAACAGGTGATGCTGGTGCTGGCCCTCAGTCACTGCAGGAGCTCTCCTGTGTCTGCTGACACCAGCAGGGCTCCAGGAAAAACATCCCAACATCCTTTTTCTTTTTTTTCTTTTTTTTACAGCAAATGGTGACTATTGTGGTTCAGACAGACAAGGACACTGAACACTTTATATCAAATGAACCACAAAAATCACAGCAGTTATCAGAAATAATCCAGTTCAAAAATCACCCACACATCCCCCCTTAGTTTTACAGCCCGGACTGAAGTGGATTTGTGCCGTTTGTACCGTGTACTTTGGCCTTTTATTGTTTTTATTACGGCAGACTGCTCAACGTGGGAAAACGAGGTGTTTGTAGGAGCTGACCCGTAGCCATAATAGCTTATTCATTCATTCTCATTCACTATTAAACAAAGAATATGCTGTGAAGTTCAGCAGAGACGGACAGAGAGAACACACAGAGACACGGGCCCTGAAAAAAAATCTCTTTTTAAAATTTAATTTAGTCGTGATGACATGTAAAAGAATTCTCTTTAGATGGGTGAGATGTAAAAGTACAGTATTTCATGGCATGAATTTACTGAGTGCTTCCTAATTTGGATGAGTGAGGTGAAATTATAATAAAAACTATAAAAACAAAAAAAAGAAATGAGCTCTTAGAGAAGTGGGATCTGCAGCTCAGACTCACCTGGAGAGAGTCCTGCTTGTTCTGCCGACACAGGGAGTCCTTCCTCTGCAGCCAGGCGGCCCTGTGAGGGCACACAGACACAGAGGGGTCAGGGGGGGGACCTCACATACCCGGTGTATCACACAGGGGGCTGTAAGGAGGACACACTCTGTCTGGTCAGGAGTGAAATAAATAAAGTGAATTTTGTGGGACAACATGTAAGAAAACTACTCAGCACGTGAGGAGCAGCAGGTGCTCTCACTGATTGAACTGAAACCTCAGACCTGGTTCATCAGCACCGTGTCTGGACAGGTAAAATGATGACGATATATTTTGAGGTGTGTGTGTGTGGTGGTGGTGGGGGGGTGAGGGGGGGTCCTGGTTGCTGAGCTGAGCTGCACTCAGCCCCAGTCCGAACACCCCACATTATCCTCTGCACATTATTTACTGCACATTTACGGGGTTTCTTTTTATTTCCTGCGGCGCAAATAATTTTTTTTTATTTTATAAAAATAAATTCTGACCTTCTTCGTCGTTAATCACGACATAATTTGCATCTCGTTGAAAATGTTTTCGGTTTATTTTTAGATAATTTCAAACGTTTGAAATAACAGCTGCTGGAACAATAATCTAAAAATATTTAAACCACCTGTTGGAATCGAAAGTAAGAGCGTTTCCTGGGTCTGACTTTGTGCTATTGATGAGTGTGTGTGTGTGTGTGTGTGTGTGTGTGTGTGTGTGTGTGTGTGTGTGTGTGTGTGTGTGTGTGTGTGTGTCTCCGGCCTGCAGGTAGCCTCTGCTCCTCCGCTGCGCTCCTAATGTGATTCAATGTTCCCGGCGCTGCAGCTGCTAATTCAATTTCTCCGCGCTGTCAACACATCTGCAAAACACACAAAAGATGATTTTGCTGCTTTAAAAAAAAAAGTGTCCCAACGAACATTACAGAGATAAAACACCGTCAGCTGGATGATGTTAAAACACCGGCGCGTGAATGTTTCCTGATTGAGAAGGAGCCGCAGAAACAGTTCTGCTCTCAGGCTCCAGAGCTTCGACATGAAACCAGCTACACATGTTCGATGGGAGCAGATTTTTTTACACTAATTGCAGAGAAATATGTCCTAAATAAATGTGTGAACAGCGGCGGAAATAATTCAGTAATCGATTTCCTAAATCTCCTCGTGCGGAGGCCTTTTAGTGTGAACAGTCTTTGTTTTCTGGTTTTAGAGAAGAGATCCAGGTTTTATTAAAAATATGACGGACACAATATTCTATTATCTATCTATCTATCTATTATCTATCTATCTATCTATCTATCTATCTATCTATTATCTATCTATCTATCACACGCGTCACTCCCATTTAACACTGAATATTTACACACATCCGCACGCGCTCATTCACCTGTGCTTCCCATCAAAGTGGGGTTCAGGTACCCCCCCCCCCGGCACAGTTTAAATAACCGCAGGTGTGTGAAAGTGTGAAAGTGAGAGAAAAGAAAAGAGTGAGAAGCTCCTCTGTGACACTGTGTGTGTGTGTGTGTGTGTGTGTGTGTGTGTGTGTGTGTGTGTGTGTGTGTGTGTGTGTGGCATCAGTGTTGGCTCCCCTGGGTCACTGTAGCGCCCCCAGCTGGTGCTCCACCTGTCGGGCAGACGCACCCACAGCCTCCACAGGCTGAGAACACACCCCGGGGGGGTGCACAGGCCGCGGGGCCGCCAGGTAACCGGATATGAGCGGGTGTAGTTTTGTTGTGAAGTGAAAATGTTTGTTTGATAGAAGCGCTGCGATGCACCAGGAATTAGTCTGGTCCCCAAAACATAGTTTCATTGTACTGTTCCAAATAATATGATAGTGTGGTTCAGTGTGTGTGTGTGTGTGTGTGTGTGTGTGTGTGTGTGTTGGGAGGGGTTGAGGAAACATTTTGCTTTTCCTACAAGTGAGAACTGATATGTTTCATTTAGCAGAGTGAACCGAAGAGGAGATGAAGGAGAGGAGGAGGAGGAGGAGGAGGAGGAGGACTGCTGGTAGCTGCAGGAGGATGATGAGGGAGCAGAAGGGAAGGAAAAAAGGAGGAGGAGGAGGAGGAGGAGGAGGAGGAGGAGGAGGAGGAGGCCGCTGGTCGCCGGGTCTCCATGTGACAGGGGGAAATATGAGGGACTTTGACAGGTCTTAAACGGTCTGGCGCCAAGGCCTCAGTCTAGCCGCTAAATATAGCCGAGAGATGATGCAGGGAGATGGGAGGAGAAGATGGAGAGATAAAAGGAAGAAGGGAACAATGTCGAGGGGGGGGAGAAAATAACAATACTCGATTATAGACGAATATGGCGCAAAAGTGGCCCGTTATGTTGTAATTAGAGCGTCCGTGTCCCGGATCACTGACTCAGGGGCCGAGGCACCGGGACGGAAGGCGCTTTTACGCCCGTTCACATGTGCAGCTGTGCTGCATCTTCTGTTCTCAGCGGACGGATCAAGGACACAGAGAAGCTTTAGTCAACTTCCTGCTGCAGCAGTTAATTCACTTTAAACAGGAGCCCGGCTCTCGGGCCGCCCTGGGCCCCCAGACCCGCTGCTGTGACTCCTGTCTGGGTTTACATGACGAGCAGTTTGTCACTATCTTAGACCCTTTAAACCTCCTAAACTGGCCGCCCAGGCTCCTGCATTTGCTCCTGTTTGTTGAAATAATTGTAGAAAAAAAGTTCTTTTCCTCCTCTGACACACACACACACACACACACACACACTAATACAGAACAAGTCCAGCATATTTACTGTCCGAGTTCATTAATCCCCAACTCAGAGAATAAGTTCATCCATCAGCCTGGCCTGTGGATGCAGCAGCAGCAGCAGCAGCAGCAGCAGCTCCTCTTTGGGCTTAATGACTTTTAAATCGCGCCTAATGGACATTTCTGTACCGTTGACGGCACAGAACAAATAAATGGTGACTAATTTGCACGGGCATTGTTGATACAATTATCCAGTGCAGTATTCCGGCAGAAAACCGTTATCCACCTCCATATGTTGCTAATCTTTTCTCTGCCCACTAAAGCTGCGCGCACGCGGCCCCAGGAGTCTGACAAAGCGCCGCCGCTCCCACGTCTCTGTCATTTCATGAGTCTGAAGGTGCCGCATTCCAAACAAGTCAGCTGTCCGGCCAAATTACAGCGGACACTCAGCACGCCGAGGCTCCGCAGCTCACTGTGAGGCATGTGCGAGACGTTCTGGGGGATTTTACTCTGGAGCTGATGCTCGCTGGCGTTTCTCTCTGCAGCACCTGGCGGCCTGAAAACACACCTTTCCACGCTGTCACCGGCTCTGCGCTCGTTGCCTCCGCAGCTGCGGCTCCGGGGACTCGCGTCTGGTGTGACGTGCGTCCGGGGCCTGCGGGAGCCGCCCTGGCTTCAGTCAGGTCCGCTGCGCGCTGCGGTGCCGGAGCCGCTCCCGTCTGGCCTGCTGGCTTGTGTGAGAGCAACAAGTGTGCAGCACAGCGGAGACGTGCTCACATCCAGTGCCCTTAAATCACACAGCACGCTGGGCCCGACACACTGATCACACTGTTTGCATTTAAGGACATAAAACAAATCAGTTGTTCACCTTTTGTCTCTTTAAATCGGAGGGACTTGGCCTGACTGTTTTACTGTCCTGCTGCGGCCGATCGGGGGGTGGGGGTGGGGGGGGAATTAGGTGAATTTAATGCATTAATAATAAGGGTTTATAAATATTATTCCAGACATTTTTATGGCCGGCAAGAGTTTTGTGTGCCTGTCAGCAGAAGCCGCAGAGACGCGGATGAGTTCCAGGGGTTAACAGGGAAGGCGCAGTTGTCTCTGACAGTCTCATTCAGAGGGATTATCGCTTTTTGTTTCAGTTTTTGTCCAAGTGACGCCTGTGGCCCACATCACCGGAGAGAGCAGCTGTTTATCCAAAAAGAAAAAAAAAAAAAAAAGAAAAGAAAAAATCACATCTGACACCGAGTCATGACCGAGGCGGAAAAGCGGAGCGGAGCCGCAGATGAGGCGGCCGCGGGGGCCGGAGGGGCTCGCACATGCAGGACTTGAGGGGAAATATGAAGAGACAAGAGATTGTTCTTATTGTGGCGCATCGGCCGACTGGCGCCGAGCGGCTCCTCTGCAAACTGAGTCCAAGTTAATCAGGAGCCGCGGCGGCGCTGGATTTCTCCAGAGGAGCTCAGCAGAGCGCAGTGCGGGCAGGCTGGTGGGGCCCCCCGTGGCTCCCGGAGCCCCCGCACTGTCCCTGGTCTGACTAAATACAACCTGTCGGAGATTACACGGTGCCACGGCCCGACTGAGCCCTAAATCATCTCATCACTGCGGCTGTGTGAAGTGGAAACACAAACGGCACAAAAACTAAAATATCAGCACGACGGCAAACAGCAGGATTAAGACAAGTGCGGCGACAACAGCAATAAATAACCATGATAACATTTGACCTCGTGCACAAATAAAAAGCTCCGAGAAAGGCAACTTTATTTGCACCCAAACAAGGAAAGAGTTTGTGTCGAAGTGAGCACTCACCGCTGTCCTTCTCCCTCATTTCTCTCTCAAAATTCACTCATCACCCTTCAGCTGGTTTCCTCTCTTTTCCTCCACGCAGCGTCTGGGTTTGTCTCTTCCAGCTCAGCCTCTTTGCTACGCTGCTGCTGCCTCTTCCCGTCAGCCCGAGCAGGAGGGCGCACACGGGGCTCCCGCCTGGGGAAGCCGGCGCGCCGTGAGGCTGCAGTCAGCGCACACACACACACACTCACAGTCTCACACACACACACACACACACACACACTCACACGGCTAACGGAGCCCGGGCTGGGGTCAGGCACATCCAGCCTGAGCGCCAGAGCGGCCGATAACGTGGAATAATTACAAGGCTGTTATTACAGACGGGGAGCGGGCAGAGGGCTGCAGCTCTCTGGAATAAATCTCTCCGGAATGCAGAGGCTGAGCTGCGAGTCGTGGGCTGAGCCTACTGCTGTGACTTGTTCTAAAACACAGTGGTAAACGTGGAGAAGTGGAGCTGTTCCTCCGTATTAAGGTGAGTGTTGAGACAGTGAGTCTGTGGACAGGTTGGTTTCTCCGGAGGCGACATTGTAAAAACGCAAGCCGAGAGAGGTGATGCCTCCACCGGCCAAGAGCTGAGGGCTGACCCGGTGTTTGGCTTGGAAATGGGGGTGGGATTTCCCGATCTTTCCTGTCATTGGTTAATATTTTATTCTGTTGACATGTTTTCTTACTGCTAATGCTTCCGACACCTTCTTGGCCCCCCCCCTCCTCTCCGAGAGTCTGGCCGGAGCTGTCAGAACCACGCCTATAGGGGCCCACAATTGGTCCAGAAAGCGTAAAATCAGCAATCAAAGGGGCTTGGTTCATTAGTGTTGGGGATGGAGGCAGGAAGGACATGTGAGATAGTCACAGATCTGCAGTGAACGGGGCCACATCTCTCCAGTCAGTGTGGGATGACTGAAGCAGAGGAACTGCTCATTTCTCTGAGAGGCACACAGCGCAGCCGGGCTCTGCCTTCACAGCGCCGCTTCTGCTGAAGGACTCGGCGGAGGAGCCAAAGGAAAAGCACATCAGCAGCAACTCCGGGCTATTTTCTTCACCCTGATAACGCGCCGTGTGTGTGTGTCTGTGTCTGTCTGTGTGTGCGTGTGTGTGTGTGTGTGTGACAGGGCGCCGCGCTCCTCCGCACCGCCTCACAGAAACTGAGTGCTCGCGAAGCGCGGACCTACACCGGCTCTAGTTGGGGGGAAATACCACTAAAAATCTCCATTATTTCACTTCGGTTTTTGTGGATGCACCGATGAGAGATCCAGTTTTTACAGGGACTGCAATGGCTTATCACCCTTTCCACGCACACCGGCCGACCGACTTCCCCATGTCCGCCTTTCTAGCGGCCGCGCAGCCTTCCTTCTTCCCGGCGCTCAGCCTGCCTCCCGGGGCGCTCACCAAGCCCATCGCGGACCACGGCCTGGCCGGGGCGGCGGAGGCTGGGCTCCACCCGGCCCTCAGCCACCATCAGGCGGCTCATCTCCGCAGCATGAAGAGCCTGGAGCCCGAGGAGGAAGTGGACGACGACCCCAAAGTTACACTGGAAGCCAAGGATCTTTGGGACCAGTTTCATAAACTCGGGACGGAGATGGTGATCACCAAGTCCGGAAGGTAAGAATTACCCACGGCTATGATTCCTCTCGTGGATGAGCCCAGACTACTTTATTCACAATAAACCCCCCCTCCCCCCCGACATTTTGTCCGCATTTATGCACAGAATGGGCCACAGCTGACGAGATTAGAGCGACCGAAAAGCCATTTATTCACCTTATTAAATGGCAGCCTTTGCGCCAGGCCCTCGGCAGTCCCCTCCGATTATTAGCCCGCTCCACGACGAGCAGAAACAAACCAGAAAACCAGACAATTCAGCAGGAACACGCGCTGTTTAGCCCCCACCAAACGATAAATATATAGTTTTTTAAACGGACTTCCAGTCCCGTAGGTGTGTCTGCATTTAGGAGTGAAACTGGCTCCATTTATTAAAGTAATTTAATGAATAAAACGTCCGTTTATTTTGAAATATTGGAGACATATTATATTATATTCCCCCCCTCCCTCGCTGATCAAAGCAGACTGCATATTTGGGATATTTTGGAGAAATGTGTGCTGAGCTCTAATCAGGTTTTATCTCCCAAACTGCAGCAGAGCTTCTGGATTTTATAAACAGGCTGTCACTTCAAAAAGCAGTGCTGTGGTCATAAATACACTGCTCAGCTTTGTAGTGCACACACACACACACACACACACACACACCGTGGTTTTGCTGTCGCCTAATTGCGTGTAATATCTGATAATTACAATATTTCCACTTGTCACGGCGCGTGTTTTTCCTTCAAAGCCTCGTTTGTCACGTCGCTCTGCTGACGTGATGTTGTGTGTTTGGGCTGAATCACGGCGCGCTGACTCCGTGTGTGTGTCTGTCCCTGCAGGAGGATGTTCCCCCCGTTCAAAGTGCGGATAAACGGGCTCGATAAAAAAGCCAAATACATCCTGCTGATGGACATCGTGGCGGCGGACGACTGCCGCTACAAGTTCCACAACTCCCGCTGGATGGTGGCGGGGAAGGCCGACCCGGAGATGCCCAAGAGGATGTACATCCACCCGGACAGCCCGGCCACCGGGGAGCAGTGGATGGCCAAGCCTGTTGCTTTCCACAAACTCAAGCTGACCAACAACATCTCGGACAAACACGGATTTGTGAGTACTCACAGGGGTTCTCCCCCCGCCGGAGCGCAGGCCTTGTTCTCGCTGACACGCTGCAGCAGCAGACGGGGCAGGCTGCTTTTACGTGTTTTTAACACTAGATGATTTTTTTTATGACGCTTGTGGGGAAAGAGGGTCTTTGTGGGAGCTAAATAATAATAAGGAACAGGCAGGAGAACTGGAAACTAGATAAAAGCAGAGCACACGTGTGCAGGGGAATTATGAAGTGAAATAAATAAAAGGGAGCAAAGCTGGAAGTTTCTGAGACAGAGACACGGATTAGAAACACCCGTGCATCAGAGAATAATCCAGGAAAATACAACACACGCTCCTAAAAACGGGGACTTGGTTTGGGTGGACGTATTTACGTCCAGAGCTGTTGACACTTTGTCGCCACTTGACTTCCCACTGCCGCCGACACACACACACACACACACACACACACACACACACACACACACACAGCTTATGTTTCCTCCACAGTTTTATATCAGCCTGCGTTTTCTCCTCCGGGGGTGGGTGGTGGTGGTGGTGAAGGTGGTGGTGGTGGTGGTGGGGGGGGTAGCTGGAGCTCGAGGCGCGTTTATTCTGGATTTCTAACCGAGCTCCAATTGGGAATTAAAGAAAATATAACTAACATAATATCTGAGCGGAGTGTTTGGGAGATTAACTGGTGTATCATCAAATGGGGTCACAGAGAAATGACGTGAAATGAGCCTGAATGGCCGAACTGACAGCATCTGACACCCCCCCGTCTGTAACAGTATAGTATAGTATAGTATAGTATAGTATAGTATAGTGTTATTTGTGTATGCTGTGTGTGTGTGTGTGTGGGGGGGGGGTTAATGTGGCCTGCAGGGTGCTGCATGTTTCACCCACAATATTTCCCTCCTTTATTTTTTTTTAATTTATTTTTTTTTCCCATATATTTAATATTATTCCACTGTTGCCATACTAGCTAAGAGCACTGGGAGCTCAGTGTGGATGTGTGGATGAGTCCCTGTGACACACTGAGGCTTCCGGCTGGAAACAAATTCTGCATTTACATGTCAGTCAAGATTTGCAATTGGTCACAGGGGGGATTTCTTTGTACAGGCTACAGGTCTTATTCACACGTGCATTTGCTGCTTATGTGTGATATTTAAATTGTAAAGTTAATATCCAGGTGATTTATTTTTGTCTGGAATTAGCACATGGTTCGGACAGCCGTGGTGTCTTTACATCAGGCGTATTATCATTATTATTATTTGATTCTTTTCTTTTTAATTTATCTGTAATTCTGTGGATTTTTAAAAGCATGTTTCCAGCTGTGGGAGGTATTTGATGCCTCGCTGCTACTGACTGACACAGCGGAGCTTTTGTCCCGATAAAAACTGGATTAAATCTTTTTTTTTTTTTCCTGGACAACATGTGTGGCCTGCTCAGGTTTTCCCTTCGCCCCGCGCTAATTACAGACAAGTCCGCTCACACAATAATTAGAAGAGCATCAATAACAGCGACACACCGACCGACGCGATATTTATCCCAAGCTGTGTGTGTTTGTGTGTGCTGATCCAGACGATCCTGAACTCCATGCACAAGTACCAGCCCCGGTTCCACATAGTCCGGGCCAACGACATCCTGAAGCTGCCCTACAGCACCTTCAGGACCTACGTGTTCCCGGAGACCGAGTTCGTGGCTGTGACCGCGTACCAGAACGACAAGGTGAGTCACCGTGCGCGCTGCGCCAGCCGCCCCTAATATGGCTGCTATACTTTGCATAATAAATGTCCTACATGCGTCCCCTCCCCCCGCCGCCAACCCCCGAAGACTTAATCTGATTTTGTAGGTCGCCTAATTTCCCCGCAGAGGACTCCCATGTCCCACTTGATTTTTTTAATTGCTGTTTTGCCTGGACTTGTGGCTGCAGCAGACACCCAAGTGTTATCTGCTGCTCATAAACGGGCCATAAGCGGCCTGTAAAGAAAGCAGGCGTGTAAATGTGGTGTTCTGTTGTGATCCAGAATCAAACATGGCAGAAATGTCCTCTTCACGTTGTTTTGTTTTTTGGGGAGAAAAAAGAAAAAAGAAAAAAGAGAAGAAAGCATCACAGCAGCAGCTTCCGGGTTGTGACGTGTGTGTTTTGTGTTTGTCGATTTTAAAATCATCATATTTGGATGGAGGTTTTGTGTGTGTGCATTATGATGTATTATGAGCCCCCTCACCAACTCTTTACCCTCCATGAAGCTAATTGGAGCTCGTGTCCAGGGGGTCGGTGTGTGTGTGTGTGTGTGTGTGCGGGGGGGGGGGGGGGGGGGGGGTCCTGTTGTAAAAGTTTATGGGCAAAGAGTCACCATCGATTAGAGGCCATTTAGAGCTCTGGTCAGCGGCCCTCTGTGCTCCAATAAGAGAGGCCCGAGGTGTCCGAGGGCCCGGGAGCTCCTGCAGGGGCCATGCGGGCCTGCGGCAGCCCTGCGCCCGGCCCCCTCCACACCAGGACGTACCGTGGAGCAGCAGTGATCCAAACCTCATTATTAATTATTGATATGATAGTCATCTGTTCCAGTGCTGCTCCATCAGCCTTTTTTTTCTGGGGGAGCAGGAGCTCGTGTGGCCCCGTGGAGGAATATTTCGTGGCAGGACTTGTCTCCAGGGGCCAATGAGAATAACGCCCCATCGTTACGCTTTTATTAATAATGCAAATGTGAGGCCTGCGTGGCTCCTGTCCAACGAGCCGCTGTCCGTGTGTTAATCCAGACACGTCGTTGTCCCAGAAATGGGCCACATGAAGACAATGGGCTCCATCACATGAGTTTTTAGGCCTCTAACGTTTCTTCTGACGGTGTTTTCATCAGATCACTCAGCTGAAGATCGACAACAACCCTTTTGCCAAAGGATTCAGAGACACAGGCAACGGGAGGAGAGAGAAAAGGTACCAGACTGACACCTGCAGCACTGACAGTGTGTGTGTGTGTGTGAGAGAGTGTGTGTGTGTGTGTGTGTGTGTGCCCACCATGTTCTTATCATTATTAAAGGTCATGATGTGTTTTTGCTGCTGTAGTCCACATTATAACTATCCACAGCATTATGATTAATATTAGCGCTGCTGACAGGAAACAGCTGACCATGCCGTCGCTGCGGATGTTTGAGGACCAGTGCAAAGCGGACCGAGAGGGCGCGGACTCGGACGCCTCGTCCAGTGAGCCCCCGGCCGGCAGGGACGCGGTCCACTCCCCGCTGGGAGCAGGTTCCAGCCCGCTGAGGTTCAGCAGGCCCAGCCGAGGTGAGACACTTTTATTTTGGGTCCATTATATTTTTATTTTGGTTCCTATATATTTTTATTTTGGGTCCAATATATGAGGAGTTTAAATGTTTTAATGTTTTAATGAATTTAAATATTAATCCAGCCTTTAACAGCCACGAGGCGTTGTTGGAATTTATACTTAAAAATAATACATGAAAAAAAGAAATAAATGGAGTCATTTAAATTATTATTGCTAAAATCTGTCTGTAATTTGATGGTGGAAAATCAGTTATTGTGCAGGGAGATAATTCTGATTTTTTTAAATTCATTTCCGTTGTGAATTTAGCTGCATTTCTGTGTTTGGCAGCTAAACGCTCTGTGTAATGTGTGTGTGTGTGTGTGTGTGTGTGTGTGTGTGTGTGTTAAAAGTAAGATCTGCCTGAATTTTCACTGCACCTTTCAGTGAGAGTATACAGTGTAAAACTACCATTTAGGTTCCTTGTATTTTCAGAGTAAATGTTGTCCTAGGTTAGATCTGGTTTTGGTGTTTCATGTGCTCTGATCCCTTCATTTATCAAAGTGATTTATTTAACACGGCTGTGCCAGGATCAGGTTCAGCTGGCCCTGCTATTGGGAATGTGTGGATTTACTCTAAAGTTTGCACACTCAAACGCCTTAATTTAACAAATAATACCAAACCTATTGAATGTTACAGACAAAATACTGTAAATGTTTATTTAAATGACATGTCTTCACTTCCTCATGAGTGAACACATGGGTGCAGGGCTTATGTAGCCATCCTAGTGTGTGTTTGGGCTACCTGTGTGTGTGTGTGTGTTTTCTGTGAAAAGGTGGGAGATAAATGGTGGAAACTCTGCTCACCTCTCTCTCTCTCTCTCTCTCTCTCTCTCTCTCTCTCTCTCTGTCTCTCTCTCTCTGTGATTCCTGTGCTGTTGCAGATGATAAGGCGTGCACTGACAGCGAGCCGGAGCTGGAGCATCCCGACGAGCTCTGCACCGGCTCCAACAGCCCGGGACCCGAACCCGTGTCCCCCTACAGCTCCAGGTGTGAGGAGCGGGTGAGGGACAGGCCTGGCGTGGAAAAGAAGGATGACTCCATATTCAGTATAAGGAACCTTGAGAAGGACAAAGTGGAGAGCAGGCACAGGAAGGACACCACGGACGCGTTGACAAAGGACTCGGAGGCCGGGGGCATCAGTGCCACCAAGGAGGCCTTCTCCCCCCTCATGGTCCAGACCGAGAGCCCCTCGCACTTCAGCCCGGGACACTTACAAAGCCTGGCTCTGTCTGGCCTGCACAGTCAGCAGTTCTTTAACCCTCTGAACGCCGGATCGCCGCTGTTGTTTCACCCCGGGCAGTTTGCCATGGCCCCCGGAGCCTTTTCCGCCATGGGCATGGGGCACCTACTGGCCTCTGTATCCGGAGCGGGCGGCTTGGAGAACGGCAGCCTCTCCGCCCAGGGCACGGGAGGAACCCCCAGCCCCTTCCCCTTCCATCTGTCCCAGCACATGCTCGCCTCTCAGGTAAGGAAGGTCATCCGGTCCCAACATGATTGAGTTAGCCTGCACACCTGTAGCTCAGAGCGCAGCCGGACAGGAAGGAGGAAGGAGCTTTGGGTCGGGAGGGAGGACAGGATTAGGTGTCAGGTTTTACCTGCTTAGGACCATAACTGTAATGTAAAGCTCACCTTGTGCATTCCCACCAGAGTGTGTGTTTTATTTAGTGCTGAAAATAAGCAGCGCTGCAAACATGCAGGACTTCTCTGTGAGGTTTCACTAAGTAATACAGTAATTAAAACGTGTATTGAAACATGGAATGTTTCAATAATTTACATGTAATTATTGAAAACATTTGTTCTTTCCTGTATTTTCACAACCTTCACTCTGGGACACTGTGTAGAAACAGACTGCTGCTGCTTGTGTGATGTCTCACTAACTTCATTGTTTGGCTGGAAACAGTGAAATGTACAGCAGTAACTCCAAGTCTGTCCTCTGTCACATTGCAGGGCATCCCGATGCCTCCATTCGGAGGACTTTTCCCGTACCCCTACACCTACATGGCGGCGGCCGCAGCAGCGGCCTCGGCCTCGGCCCTCCCAGCCACCAGCACCTCCAGCCCTCTCTCCAGGAACCCCTTCCTGAGCTCGTCCCGGCCCCGGCTCCGCTTCAACCCCTACCAGCTCCCAGTGTCGCTGCCTCAGAGCTCCAGCCTGCTCACCAGCCTGCAGAGCTGCCTCAACCCCAGCACCGAGTCCTCCAAACCGGGCAGCAGGGAGACCAGCCCGGCCCCGGAGCACCACAGCAACCACAAGACGGGAGGGTCGAGCGGGAGGACCGCGTCTCCCAAAACCTCCATGAAGGACTCAGTGAATGAGCTGCAGAGCATCCAGAGACTAGTGAGCGGCCTGGAGGGCCAGAGGGAGCCCTCCCCGACCGCAGACTCTCCCAAGTGATGAAGACTCTGTTTGGGATGAAGACTCACCAGAGGACTAAAAGTGCATATGTCCTGTACAGCACATGACAGAGACTGGGACGAGGATTGGACCGATGTGGGTCGGTGAAGGCTGAGAACTGGTCTTTATTGGAACAAAGCTGCAGACAGACAGAAACTGAGTCCATATAATGAACCTTTGGAATCACTGATGTTTCCTCCAGAGCTCCCTGTTAGAAACACTTTGACCATCATCACCAAAACTCTCCCCTGACCCCCAGTGTTGAGGGCCAGCAGCCCCCGACGGCAGGCCGACCCCCACAGAAACTCTGGGATACATTTCTACATTAATAATAATAATAATAATAATAATAAAAAAAAAGATATACAAAAATAACAATTAATAAATATATAAAATATGCAAGGATGTAAAATATACACGGAAACACATGTTAGACTCTATAATGATGGTAAAACATTAGAGGAGAGAAATGTGGCCCTTCAGTTTCAGGCACAGAGCAGCACTGACAGACAGAACCAGTCAAACTCCATCATCTCCATGAGGCCGGAGGGGCCGGTGCCTGCTGCGGGCCTGAGGCTGCACACACCGAGCGGCCCAGCGGAGGGAGAGTGTGTGTGTGTGTGTGTGTGTGTGAGTGTGTGTGTGTGTGTGAGTGTGTGTGAGTGTGTGGAGTTTAGTTAACTTGAAGCATTTGAGCACCCAGGCCTGGTTTTTAGCCCCGAACAGGAGCCTCATCAGGCCTCAAGCTGCGTCCAAACCTTTGCTTCTTCCTTCTCCTCCGGGCCTGCTTATCTCAGAACAGACAGACAGGAAGACCCGCTTATCATTTCATGCCAGAAAATTTGTTTCTGAACTATTTATGTAATTAAAGATAAAAAAAAAAATCTGTAAATAAAGCTAAGATCCAAGAATATGCAATTGGTATTAATTTATTCAAGGCTGTATATTAGCGTGTATATATTTCGAATTTAACTCGTTGCTTTTTCTCCTCTGCCCCATTTTACATGAACATATTCTGTACATGAAGCTATTTAGCGCTTGTTGGTTTGAAAAACTGTGTATGAAGCATCGCTGATTTTTAGAAGACGTGTGTGCCATGTTTTAGTCCGCATCCACCGACAGATACAGAGGAACAGAGAGGGAGAGAGGGAGGGAGGGATGGAGGGAGAGAGAGGGAGAGAGAGGGAGAGCTCCACATGGATTCAAAAACACCTCAGGTTACTTCACTCCAGCCAGGAGACGTTCAAAGCAATTCCTCCTATGGGCGCATCATTCATATCTATTCATAAATATATTTAAAGATGAAAGTATCTTGTTTATGCTGGTTGTCCGGGTTTTTGTTTTTTTTTTGATTGTCTCACAATTTCAATAAAAAATCGTTGTGCTGAAATCTTGCAGGCGTTTATTATTATTATTATTATTATTATTATTGTTCGATCATTATTATTATTATTGTTATTATTATTATATTTGTATTATTGTTTTTATTATTATTATTATTGTTAGATTATTATTATTATATGTCTAATTAGAGCAGAACAGCGGTGGATTACGGAGTTTTATTTTAATGAAGTCATGTATGGTTTTACTGACATGTAGTCCACACACACACACACACACACACACACACACACACACGTGTGGCAGGAGCGCCACCTGTCGGACACATTTAAAAGGGAAAAGGGCGGATTCTGCGTGTGTTCTGGTCATTTTGATAAAAACTGAATTCACCTGTTCTTATAAAACATTTGCTTGGTGACATTTGTGGGGATTTTTCCCCTTTTTTTCTGGCACATTGACTTTCTCACAGAATCCGCAGCTGTGAAAATGTAAATAATATTTAATATGTTGATGCTTTAATCGGCCGATAATATAAAAGAGACAGCTTTTCTTCCTGCTGTTATTCCAGTGTAGCCCGTGCTAGCTGCATGGCAGCAGTGGCAGCAGTAACAGCAGTAACAGCAGCCCGTGCTGTCTCTTATTTGGTAGTTTTCTGTCCCACCGGCCGAGGCCCCTGAACGCACCGCCGTCAGCGCTTCCTCCACTATTGTGTGTGTGCGGCTGTATTTTTAGAAAGAGTCGAGTAATGTAAGTATTTATAGGAAGCTTTCACACACATCCTCTGCAGCCCGACAGCAACTTCAACTGTTTCACTCAGCAGTGAGGTTATCAGGCCGAGGAGGGCGGGTGGAGTGGGGGGGTCCGGCCTGCATGTTCTGCAGCACCAGTCCAGCATTAAATCTGCTTTTACCTGCGGACACAGATGTAAGAGTGTAACGTGATGTTCGGAGGCTGAACCCATAATTTATTATCTTTATTTTCTCTGGTTATTCTCTTTTTGTTTCCTTCCTGCCCTTCACAGCCTTTATTTTCAGTGTTTGGTACCGAAGTCAGAATGTGTGTGTGAGTGTGTGTGTGTCTCGGTTTAAAGGGTTAAGCAGGGGGAGTTTAGGGCAGCAGACAGCCTTTTGTCCGGGACCCGGCGCCTGTCGCCTGCCTGCCGGCCACAGCCTCCTCACCGCCCCGCTTCCTAATTAGAGAGCCCCCTCCCCCTCCTCCCCCTCCTCCCCTTCTTCTTCATTTTCTTTTCTTTCTGCAGCGATAATCACAAAACTCTCATTCTATTACGGGGGCCATTGTTGCCACTCTGTTATCTTCAATTAACAGAGAGAGAGACTCGACCTCGCACTCTGGCAGAAAGAAGTATTTGTCTAATTCAATCAGTCAATGAGTGATCAATAGGCTCCTGTGGAGGCCCCGTGGATCATAACTAATGACTGGTGACGGCGTGGGGTAAAAAGGCCAAGATTATTCACAACTTTGTTAAATGATCAGTGTAGGCCTGTGTTGTTATTGAGGCTCTTGTAGGCCAACAGCACAAGTTTCTGGGTTCTTGCGGGACAAACTGCAGCCTCCTGCTCTCCACCCTGAGAGGAGTCTGCAGGAGCTCTGACTCCTCATCCCATCAGTCCTCTGTCCCTCTCAGGCACACTGCTGCCTCGGCTCCTCTGGTAAAAACCTGTCGAATAGCATCTCAACCTAGATTTGGTATCAAGGCATTCACCAGTTTAGTGGTGGAAATGAACATTAAGTCCATTCGCAGTATTATTTTGTGGTGCTTGTAATTTATTTGGCTCGACCCATTTCTTGTCACTACATTTTATTTCAGAGGCAAATAGAAAATGTTTTCCTCCACTGTATTTATCCCACAGCTTCACTTAGTCTTACTTTACACACAGCACATGGTTGGCTTCAAAATATATGGCGCTTTGTTTTTGAATAAAATAGCTAAAAACAACATTAAAGTGCTGCCAACAAACAATGCACCAGTAATAATGAACCAATATTGTAAAATAATAAAACAGTGTGACACAGGATGAGCACAGCCTGCTGATAATCCTTCTTTATAATGAAACTATTTCACACTGAGCTGCTTTTACTTGAATAAAAGACCAGAGTCATTCTCCCACTGCAGCAGTGAACCTAAAGTTTACTGCAAAAGCATTTTTGGCAATCACTTGACTTCCCTTAATAAAGTGAGATTGACTCAAGTGGAATGAAAAATGAATCTGTGAACCCGGCTGTGTTTGTTCGTGTTCTCCGTCTTTGTAATGATTTATGCCGCGCACATAAACCTGTTGATTTTCTCTGTGATTTGTGAGTTGCCTCATGAGATGATGATAAAGTGATATGATGGGAAGGAAAAGGCTGTACCAGGCTCGCACTCTGCCCTGCCACTGCTGATGACCCTCACAAGCCTCCTTCTGATCCCTGCAGACACACTGAGCTGGATGTTTGAAGGCTGAGACAGATGTATTTTAGGTCTGAAGCAGCTACAAGCCAATATTTCACACCAGTGTTACAGAACACAGGAACATACTTTTGTTTTTAACCTTGTTGAGCAGCAAAATGATAAAACAGCATCTTAAATGGAACAAAAACTCTGTAATCAACACTGTGTCTAATTTCATGATATCAAAGATGCAGCACAGAGGCCGGATGCTCTCTGCCTGTGAATGAAGGCCACTATCGGTGCAGAATATCGGTGTGACGGTGCTGGGAGGCAGCCCAGAGACCTGTGTGCTGTCTACAGACTGTGTATTGTTGTGCTGCAGCTTTGCAGGCTGCTCTCTCTCTCTCTCTCTCTCTCTCTCTCTCTCTCTCTCCCCCCCCTGCTACTGACAGTGCTGGCGGCCTATTGGCTGCTCAGCTCAGGTGCAGACATCACACTGGTCCAAAGTGGAGCAGGAGGGGTCCAATCACAGGCCACTGTTCTCAGCAGGGAGGAGGGGGGAGAAAACACACACCCTCTTACCTCACTGCAACACTCCCATGAGCCTGTGCCTCTCTCTCTCTCTCTCTCTCTCTCTCTCTCTCTCTCACACACACACACACACACACACACGCACAAAGGCAGAAAGTACAAATGCAAAGTTTGAGTCTCCTCCGTATGCAGTGATGAAGTGAAATGTGCTGAAGGGAAAAGTGCAGATTGCTTTGAATTAGCTCCAATCGTCTGAGCAAAAGATCCATTAAAAACACCCAATAAACACACCTATAAAATGCACTTATAATAGAGTACAGGCACATCACACGGGCCACCACGGATGTAAATCCAACATGTATGTACAGAAGGAAAGGGAGGAGCAGCGCACTCACCATGTAGCAGTCACATCACATGAGTGAAGTTCACCATAAAACACAATGTGCACAAGTTTGTCTTTAAAGCATGTCTGCTGCTGTGTGAGGAGACTACAGGCTGTCATGGTGCTGCTGTCAGAGCACACACACACACACACACACACACACACACACACACACACACACTACTCATTGTGCATGTGTGTGTGTGTGTGTGTGAGAGAGAGTCCTACTTCTGGATAGTTCAGCACTGCAGAGCATGCAGGCCTGTCGCCCCCTCCTGGACACTGACAGAGTTCATAAGAACACAGACCCTCTGCAAAGCTTTCATTTTTATTCATTTTCACCCCAAAATTGAGTCAGTTAGCGGGTCCCCTTGTGTCTCTGACATGGTTTTCCTCATGCAAACACAGGACCAGAGTCTTTTAAATAATATATATATATAAAATAAGTTTTTAGAGCAGCACGGAGGGACACTGAGACACTGCCAAGGCACTGCTGAAGGGTTTTGTACATTAAATCACAGCTGTCAGTTTACCTTTAAAATGAGTAGAATAACTGATGCTGATTCAGTCCCTTTGTTTAGTGTTCAGGATCAGACTGTGTCCCAGAATGCACCTGCAAGGCCCCGTTCAGGCCAACAGCACGTCCTCCGGAAACTTCTGCTTCTCTTCAGTCATTTTCACACATGTAACGTACTGCTATCAGATGTGTGTGTGTGTGTGTGTGTGTGTGTGTGTGTGTGTGTGTGTGTGTGTGTGTGTGTGTGAATGTCACTGCAGGCTGATTGTGTCTTCATGTTTCTAAGCTGAACACAGCAGCAGATGGTCTCATGTGAACCAGCTCTGCTTCCAAAACCACCAACCACTAGGTGGCACACTTCCTTACTTTAGAAGAATCATCAGAGCTTCTGTAGGATGAACTTCAGCAGACACAGTTTATGATCATCATGTAGGAGGATCCACTCCATCAGCTCTAGGTCTTAGTTATAGAGCTAATCAGTGTGAACATCTGCTTTATAATCAATTTAAAAAGTAAAGAATGGACATTTTAAAGTCTTAAATCAATACAAGACATGATTTTTGATTCTGTAAAAGTCAAAAAACTGTAAAAAGACTTAAGATGCTGATGAATACATTACTGTGTGGAATAGCATCAGTCTAGAATATGATGTAAATGAGGAAGGACAAGTGTGAGTGTCCCCTGTATTCAGAGCTCACACAGATAAACCCAAATGAAACTAACTGATAACTGATGACCGATCTCATGGACTCTCTTCTCAAACCGCCGTCACACTACAGAGGGCATCTTCACGCCTGACTCTCACACACTGGAGACATTAAATCTGGAGTATTGCTGCTCTTCTTTGTCCTTTGACATTAAACATTTGGTTTGAAAGCTCTTTCCTTAAAAAAACCCCCCAAAAAACCTCAGTGTTCTCTCATGAACTTCACCTCAGCACACTAAAACTGAAAACAATAAATCTCACACTGAGTTGAAAGCCCAGGACAGAGGTACTAAATAATCAGTTTAAGGTGTGTGTGTCCAACAGTTGGAGTGTTTCTCAGGTTGTCACTGGGTGGCGCTGTGCGTAGCCATGATGGTCCACAGAGGGGTGGGGGGGGACTAATTGTTCCAGGTGTGAGGTTCTTGGTGTCGGAGCGAGAGTCAGGTGGTGTGTTTTCGTTTAAAAGAGCTCTTCCTTTGTTAGTTTTGGCATCCTGACTGTTTTGGTTTGTTTTGGCGACAACAGAGCGAACATGAGCAGACAAACGTGAAACAGGACTTGGTGCAGCTGGAGGCCACAGAACGACTCAATGCATCACACAGGTCGCTGCAATTGTGCTTCAAACCTCCAGTCAAACGTGGGGCTGTTTTACCTATAAATGATTTTGATTTTCACAGGCTGAGTGACCACTGACCAGAGGAAAGACGGCAAGCAGAGCAGAGTCCTCTCTGGTGGTTCTCTGCCACTTCTCTTCAAGCCCAATAAACCCCCCTGTGAAGGGTTGAGAAGGGAACGGTGAAGCACACACACACACACACAGCAGACAAGCGACAGACGAAGACTTTTGGTGAACACTTCTTGTACCTAATGTTAGTGAAAGCATGACGCAGGCCTAATCCTGTTGGAGAAAAACCATTTGACCTAAATGACTGTACCTTTTTCTCCAGCCGACATGCTGGAGGGGTCGGAGTTTTGAACCGTGCTGTGTAAGTGCCTGGTTGCACGCACCCTTGGTTGTTCCCCAGCATACATTACAGCACGATGTGGAATAAATATAACATGTAGGAGCTTTATGTAAAGAGTGTGTGTCGTCGTACATCCTCCTCTGACCTCCTGCTCTGGAGACAAATTACAAACTGAAAGATGTTGAACGGAAAAGCCGTAAATCAGAGCAAAGCCAAACAGTGCGGGGCAGCTAATGAAGTGGCTGGAGAGGGCCACGCTGGGCAGCCTCCATCTTGTCACTCATTACTGCTAAAGGAAACAGCGGAGGCTCCTGTGGAAGCGGACGCCTTTCACTGTCCTAGATCAAACAGCGGCGAGCCTGCACTTCGAGCCCAAATCACAGACACGGCGGGAGCCTGTTGCACATCCAGGCCTGCGTGAAAGTGGGCTTTTGATCATGGCCGAGTCCTCGAGGACGTGTTTAAAGAGGACAGCAAGAGGAACTATGTGGGATCTGTGCGCCTGACCCTAGAGAAATCATTTGCTCTGATGGCACTAAGAGGCCTGGCCTCCACACACTGGGATGACACAGAGATGAACACAGGAGATTAGCAAAGACTAACAGTCTCTGTCATGATGAACGGACGCCGGGGCCAAGTCAAGACGCTGAGACTAAACCCGCCAGCCCTTCTAAAAACATACAATCCCCCCCAACACTTGTCCAAGCTCAGACGCATGTAAAATACACCCACGCCTGCTTAGATAAACTCTGAGCCGCTCCACAGACGTGCAGTGTACTCAGCCTGGAGTTTGACTGATGCTGCTGCTTCTTCAGAAACAAAGACAGTGTACAGTATTCATAAGTGCTGTTTATTACTAAGCGACGTGAGCCAGTTGCAAACGTGCCGATTTGGGAATTTTTCAGCGTGTGATGTTAGGGAATGTAAAGCCGAAGCCATGTTGCTCCGCTTGACTCCCGGTCGGACCTGACGACCGAGCAGTAGTGTCTGTGTTGGCCTGAAGCTGCTGCACAGTCTGTACTCTTGGTGTTGAGAGAAGCCTCTGAAGCAACACACACTGCTCTTCATTGAACCTCACAGCCCTGTCCCCCCCTCAGGCTGTGCTATGGCCTGCTGCTGCACCTTCTATCTGAACGTGTCTGCAGACGGGACATCTGAAGGGGTGAACAGACGCTGTTAGTTAAAAGCTGTCAGTGGAGACACAGATCTCGTCCTCAGTTTGCGAAGCTTAAACTAATCTGTTCAAATGACAGATTTATTCAAAGCCGCTACAGTTAATGATCTGATATGAACACTGGGTTAAATGTCTCTGTGTAATATGAAAGGTGTCACCTGGACTCACTCTGCAGCTCTGTGGAGCTTTATGTTGTCTTTTGGTTTACGGGCCACACCTCCACCCTTTGGTCTGCAGTTGTTCTAAAAGCCGGCTGGTGAACACGCTCTCTAGCTACAGGATGTCGTCGCTAAATAGACTGATGTTTTTCTCAGCAAGTGGTGGAGACCAAAACAGAGCTGCAAGATCTCTGGACTTACTTTCTTGAGGTGGACACAAACATGATTCCAAATAAAAGATCAATGAACAACAGTTTGCAGACACAATCACCACATCGACGTTATCAGGTGATAATATGTCATTCAAACATCATTTCAAACTTCTTTTTTCAAAATTAATATTCAAGACTCAAGACTCAAGACCTGTGAATGAGTTCCTGTTCCAGACTGAAACAATGATAAAATAAGATAAATATAAAATAACACAAAGTGAAACAATAAGAGTAGAAACACAAGATAAATATATATATATAAGTGTGTGTGTGTGTGTGTGTGTATATACACACACGTATAAAGAGAGAGAGATAAATAAATAAATAAATCTGAAACCTGTACAGAATATGCATGTATATACAGCATGACAGAGTATTCAGGCTCCTTAATCAATAAAAGTCAGTCATGTCTCAAACCACCAGGCTGCAACACAAGCTCCAACCTGGGCTTCATTCACAGTTCGTTTCAATAGTGTTCCCTTGTGTGTTTGTACAGTCTGTGCTTCACTAGCCTAATAACAAGCCATAGGAAAGAAATCACCTGAGGAAACATAACCTCAGAGCAAATGAGACAAACATGAACAAACAACATGAAATAAACTGCGTGCAGTGTACAGGACAAACCGCAACTGATGAGGGTCAACTTCATCCCAGCCAAAAGCAGAGAAAAGAGGATCTTTCACATTCCCAAAAGAAAGGCCAAAGACATTTTATCTGGCATACAGTGATCAGCTTCAGGAGAGGCAAAAACAAAACTGAACAAAACTCAGTTTCACCTGCTGAAACGAACCAGACTACTTCCTGGAATCCTGGATCTAGGACCAAAGAACGAGGTTGGAAAGTGTTTTGATTTGAGAAGTCGACCTCAACTGAGACCTCATGTAGCAGCAAGTAGGACTGCTGGAAGGTTGCACACACAGACGCTGTGTGTGTGTGTGAGAATTGTTTGATTAGGATCATGATCACTCAAAACCAAGCAAAGCCCACTTCCTGTGTCTGTGTCCTCACTGCAAAGCCTCATCAGCATGTCACAGCCAAACACCGATGGCTGATAAAATGTGTGGGATATTTGTGTGTTAGGTCACTGAACACCTCCACAATGTGTGAGAGTCAAGCTTTTTTCTAGCATTTGCTCGTCAGCACTGATTCTGCTGAAACACGCTGATGTGTGTGAAGAAGAACTGAGGTCCTTCCTTCCAGCCAACAGTCAGGGGAGAAAAAACCCACACAGTCAAACCAAATAAACTAAAACTTAATTTGTGAATTAATTTATTGAACTTTGGGATGTTTTTGTAACGGGTCTACAGGAGCATGACATGAAAATGTCTGTGATTCATTTAAAATGTTGGCTCCACAGCTGAGTATATCAATAGAAAGAGAAATAAAAAGTCAATTAACTGATTGAATAAAGGCATTAAAATGTGATTGAAAATACAGGCGTGAACAGGCCATCGTGTCCAGCAGTGAGTCTCATCATTATCATCACTGTTATTCACTCAAATGTTCACAATGTTTCCGTTTGGGCTGCAAACACAAATGAATGAAATAAAAGATAAATAAACTCTACATGTTGGCACACATGTGGATGCATCCTAACACACAAGCTGTAATCTCAGTAAATGCACATATATGACAACAGTTGCGTAGATTCGACTGCACGCGAGCACGTACATAAAGAATCACTTAGTGACATCATCAGTGTGGGAAGTTTCTGTCTCCTGTCCAACTCACAAGGTTTCTGTCCTGCATGAGAACAAAGGCTGAAAAAAAGGAAAAAGGGGCTTTTGAAATGCATTTTAGATGACTGCTGACAAGTCACTCACACCCAATAAAAACGGAGATATAGTGAAGTGCCGCAAGACAAATGGCTGCCCGGCTTTTACCGCCAACAGCAGAGCAAAGCTGGCAAAGTGCAGCCGCCGGGACGGGGACAAAAACTAGTCCCTCAAAATCCCCCAGTTCCATTTAGCTTTAATGACCCGAACCAAACTATGAAAAAGAATTCAGATGAGCTTGTCCTCCTCGCAAGCGTCTGTGTTTTATGGGTTTGTCACAGGCAGAGATACGCTGCTGTTTTACATTTAGCTCAGAGGAGGGACAGTGACAGAGGACCATCGACAGGGGGAGTTTTAGGACGACAGAGATGTGGAACTCAAAGCATGAAAACACAACAGTGTATTAGCTGCACTGGTTCAGGGTTACTGGTGCCCCACACTGACAACATGCTGACCAACACCTGCTGATCAGAAGTGAGGAACACTTTAAAATCTCATGGTTTATAAATTCACCTCACTTCCAACTGGCTCCATTTCCTCCTGACTGAAGTATTTGGTTTAATAAGTGAGAGTCGAATAGGAGCCAGCCATCTCTGATCTACATCTGCTATTAGAAAACCACATAAAAGGCAGCAGGGAAAGTCCAAATGTATCACTTCCACATTCTGTGCACATGGCAAAGCCATTTCTGCACCCAGGCGCGAGTAAAACACACACTCTGAGGTTTCTGAGTCGATGATAAGAGAAGGAGGACGAAGGCGACGAGGGATTTCGGAGGTTCCATCATGGGAGGTCCGAGCGACAACTCCCACTGTGCTGAGCTCAGGCCTGTGAAGTCTGCAGGATAACCAGGTCCCATGTCTGCCGTGTCACATGTTTGGGGATCAGAGGAACCGGAGGAGCTGGAGCGTGTATGTGAGTGTAAGTAAGACGATGGGTTTGACCAGATCTTGAACCGAGCAGCACATGATGCCTACATACCGCCGGCCAGGCAGCCTCTAAAGTCCAACTGAAATCAGCAATTGACCCTGACACTAATATCATCAAGCTGCGCTCCAAATTAAATGGTCACAGTGCAAACATGGCGCCCACTTCAAAGAGCGCGGGGGCTTACCTCTGAAAAACAAAGGGCATGACACTGTTTAAATAGAAGCAGTGGAGAAGCAGCGAGACGCCAGAGCCCGTGAGGTGGAGCTGAGACGGAGAGGCCGGATAAACAGGAGCACTTTTATAGAGGCTGTAACTCTGCTGCACAACTTCTGCACAGCTTCGCTCTAAAAAGACAAACTCTTCTTCAATTAATTCAGAGATTCAAAAGAAAACATTCCCACTCGTTTCAGGCTGTAAATTCCCATCACAAAAACCTTAAACTGGGCCTGTTGTGGAGCAGGTAGGGGACGCTGTCACTCATTCGTCACCTTTCTGTTAGTCACATTACACACTGCACACATGTGAGCACAACGCGTTTGTCATCAATCTATTTCAAACTATTTCCTGCATGTGGGCCCAACAACACGGAGCTGGAGCCACGGTGTGTGTGTGTGTGTGTGTTCTGTGTTTCTTTTCCTCAACACAAGTGAGAGATAGGCAGGACACGAAGACTCGTAGTGGAGCATTTCAAGAGATTTTGATTTGAAGAGATCTTTTACGTTTGTGAGCAAAACTCTGAGCCAGCCTTAGTTTAACCTCAGCTGGGCCCCACAGATAAATTCATGTAGCAGCAATACTGCTACTGCAATACTAGAAGTACTAGAGTCTAAATTCCCCAGTGAACCTCCATCGTCCCTGAGCTGTAAAATTAACTCTACAATTAATGCATTTTTTTTTTTAAATGTATTAATCTAAGAATTGTCCACTGCCATGAATATAATCCAAATCATAAAAATATTCTGACAATATTAGGACAGGTCTGAGTTATTAGTCTGTGATTGTTCATGAACCTGACATAATTAACATAATTCTGTTAGTGTAATGTCTGTCTATATTCCTCTCATGTCGACGTGACACTGAAGCTAAAACCAGGATCATTTGTAATGGTTAGGAAAACATTTTTTATTTTCAAAGTGATGCTTTCACACACACACACACACACACACACACACACACAGAGCAGCTCTTTAGCAAGCAAAACCCTCTGATTCATAATAGTCAGAAATAAAGTGATAGATACCTGAAGTCATGATGTACACGTCCACTATTAGAGAACAACTGGCAGCCTGTAGACACTGATAGAAACCTGCAGGAGTATTTTTGCTTAATGAAACTTGCAGATTGGTTTCTCCTGTTCGTGGTTGAACAGTGGAGGTAGAAGTGTGTGCTGCAGCTCCGTCCCCTCTCACATGCTGCAGCGTTTGGGGGAGAGCAGCAGCGATGGGAAACGGGAGGACGCTGACTCGGTGTGACTCGGTTCTCCCTCGGTTCTCCCTCGGTGCTCCGGCCTCACCGTCGGCTGCTCAGCGCTGGACGCTCACACTCATTAATGCTGTGTGTGCGAGCAGAGCTGACCTGTGCCAACACTGAGGACCAGTGGCTTCAACTGCTCCTCCAGACAGCTGCAGCAGATTTACTGTTCTTTGGACACTGAGTCTCACTAAAGGGGAAAATACCTGTAAGTGTCTGTAAACGATTATACATGTGAAGAGTATTTGTTTGAAGAATTTAGGGACAGAGACTGTTCATTGTTAATGATCTATAATATGATTAATTCTGAGTGAACTAAGGGAGTTTCTCATAGCTGCCACTTGAGGCGTAGATGTCTGTATTTAGAGAATTACCCACTGCAGCAGGAAACAACCAGTCATCTTCCAAAAGTGTCAAACCAATGTTTGTGCACAACTTTTAAAAACCTTTGCTGAAACCTAAACCACTGCTCTTCTATTAATTGGCCACAGAGGATTTGGGGCTCAATCTAATGTGACCGCACGGCTTAATCCCTCCTCATAATGAAGATGTACATTCAAAACAACACTACAGCTCTCTCACACACACACACACACACACACACACACACACACACACCCCTTTAAGATGGTGACTGGTATCTAGAGATCAGCTGAACTGGAACAGCTGAATGACCCTGGAGGCTCAGGAGTAAAAACATTCACTAACATTATGCTGTCTATGAATGTAAGGTCTTCAAGCAAAGAGCACATCCATCAAAACGGCTCCAGCTCAAGGTCAACTTACTAGCTGTTTCTGGAGCTTTCAACTGGATCACATTGTTATTAAAGCAAACACGGAAGAGAAGTCCTACAAATGATACTGATGAAGTCAGTGGTCGTCAACGGGTGAGCAAATTCCATCCAATGATGAAGCCTGTGTGATGTGTGTGAAAACTAGTAAGTGGACCTTGAGTTGGGATTTTTCTCATGGCTCAGATGTGTTCCTGGGTTGTAACTCATGTTACTAAATGCTCTGCTCAGCCAAATGACTTGAATTAAAAGATATGATGTCATTAAATTAACGTAATGAATTAATAATGATTAATGAACGTACAATAACAGATGTAGTCCTGTGACCTGCTAACTTTATTCTACGATACAAGAACAACGCAGCATCTTTATTATTATGTACTGAGTCATCATGTGCACATTTAAGAGCCCTCCAGGAGTCAGATGGAGACGCCAACTCCAGGAGCTAATATTAGCATAATTAGCAGGTTAGCTACAGCTGATGAAACCTCCTGATGACAGTTGTCATTTTAGCCAAGAAAGTGGACGGTTGGAAAGGAGAAGCCTGCTTTTTCTTTTCTGTCTGAAATCAAGGACCTGCTGTTTCAAATGTAAGGAACAATTGAGAGAAATAAATGTGACACCTTTAAATGAAGTTACACAGGAACGGTAAATGATTGATTATTGGCTTTGACACTGACATTATCACCTGAGGAAGTTGTTCCTTTGACACATTAACACATTAACACAAACTCTCCAACCACTCAAACAAACACTGAGCTGAAAGGTGCTAAAATGTTGTTGGGTGTACGACACCGTTCACATGAAACATCTGATTCCTTTTTTAGATAAAAGATAATCATTTGTGCAGCAACGTAGTTTTCAAAGTACTTTAGGCACCTCCATCTTTAAATCAAACTGGGGTGGTCAGGACAATCAGTCAGGAACTGTGTCCAAGTGCTCAATAAGACATGATGTTCAGAACAACTCCGTCCTAATATGTGCTAAAGCGTGCTTGTGCAACATGCTGGAGGTCGGCCATGAACAATATTACGCCGGAGGCCTGAGGAGGGGAGCCGAGGCACGAATCTCCACCTTGTCTGTGACGCAGCGCGGCCACCTAGGGTTCAACATTGGCCAGGAGTGAACACGGCCAATCAGTGATTAGAAATGAAGCAGTGTGGAGACTGGGCAGGGGGGAGGGGGCTGACACTGAATCCAGCTAACAAGAAAGGAGCCCCAGCCGCCGCCATTTTGACTGGTGAAGAAACGAGGAGGCCCAGAACAGACAGAGGAAGAAATGTGGCGGCGTGCATTAGCCAGACCCCCCTTCCTCACCTCCTGCCAATTACACAAGAAAATGTTTGGTCAGGGAGGGAAAAGGCCAGACTCCCACCACTGTAAATCTGACACCCCCTCACTCCTCCAACCGTGACACCAACAGCAGCTACGCTTCAAATGAGTGAAATTGAAGCGCCGCACCACTTTGAAGAAGAGCCGCATTTTCAGCCTGACAATCTCCGAGGTGTCCGAGACACGCAACCAAAGCACTGATAACACACAGGGAGCTGAGAGCGAGAGGAGTACCCAGCAAGCATCATTTCCAACTGCGTACGACCACTGGACTGGCAGTAAAGTGTAAGAGCAGCCAAATAGTTTTATGTATGAATGCCTGAATCATTCATTCAGATATGTGGGAGACTTGTTTGCAGCAAAATGCAGATTCACAATTTGAAAATAGTCTGATCCCGAAGCCCCGGAGCAGGAAAATGACCTGGATTTTAACTCTGGATGATGTAATAACAGGAAATGTAAAATAAAATGAGTCTATTCTATAGAGCAACACAGCACATGTGTTTGTCTCTGATATCATCAACATGAAGTCCACTATTCTCACATTTAATCATTTGACATCTTCGGCGCTTTGTTTCACTCTTGTTGAAAATTTTACAATTTTAAATGTATTACATATTGTGGTTTTACATGTTAATATGTCTCAGTAAAATAAAACTGAAATCACATTTGCATTTTGTGGACTCCTCTAACCACGTCGCTGTGTTGTCAGCCGTGTGACCGCACACTGCTGAGAGAACTGGTTGGATTTTAAAATGTCTTATTTAGCTGAACTCTATCAGTCCGGACAGGAAGGAAGAACAGTTTATTTAAAATCACCGAATTGAGTCTTAACGTGAAACACAGCAATAGTCCAACAGTGGAATATTTACAACGCTGTGTGAACTGTTCTGGGCCTGTAATATTAGATAAGAATGCAAAGCAGCTGAGTGGAGGATTAACCTACAGAGTGAACTGCATGAACACTGTTTTCTGTCTGAACTGAGTGACTAGCGCACTGATGGACGGCTGAATGAAAGTCACAGGACATAAAATGAGGCGTTAAATAAGAGTTTGGAGGCAGAGCCGGGTCCCGAGGATCCTGGCGTTTGTCTCCCTTCCACTGATCACCAAATGGAAGTCATATTTCCAACTCTGGTGTCAGACTGACTGCAGCTGTAACCTCCTCCTGCTCCGACCACGTGATGGTGGGAGTGTGCGGACGTTCAATTCCCCTCCAGAACTTCAGCTCAATTCTGCTGCTATAAAAAAAAAATCTAACTTTTAGATTGCAGCAGATACTTGCAGAGGTGCTGCATGGCTCTGGCACAGTGAGGACTGACGTTCCCCCAGTGGAGAGGAGACTGAAGGAGCCGGAGGTCAGGCTGACAGAGAGCAAAGCAGGAGGTAAGAACAGAGACAGACCTCTAACACTGGTCCCAAACTACTCACCACTGGCTTCCTCATTCGAATGCTTTTTCTCTCCCTCTTAAAACTGCTGATTTTTGCACAGAGTCTGGTGCAGCTGAAGCCTGACAAAAATGAAAAGCAAAAGTACTTAATTTGGTCAAATGTGAGCATGAGAGGACTTTTTCTGCTTCACTGGTGCATGTTAAGATTTTAGTGAGCAAACAGACACATCTAACACACCTGCAGTGCCTCCACAGGCTGTGGCCTTGTGACCACAGGATGTGTGACACGCTTGGAAATAGCCATTTAAATATTCATCTCCTGGGCTGCCACATGCTCTGATATTATTAGAGCTGGGCGGTGTGAGGCCCATAATTCTCCCTAATGAGCAAATCGCTGAATCTACCAGATTTTACAAGCTCCAAATGAGTTTAGGCTTTATGATTGCGTTCTGGCTAATTAGACTGGTTGTCTAATTGGCTCTGACGGAATAAGAGCACTTATGGAGACAAACGCAGCCACATCCCAGTGAAGGCTTGTGCACAGCTTCTGTGGTGTGGACAGACATCAGTGCTCTCAGCTAAACACACCCCAGGTGTTATTCTAGAGCCAATAGTCCGATCAGCGCGCACATTAAAGGTGCAATGTGAAAAATAATGAAAACCTGAGGAGAAATGGCTGATGGACGGAGCTCAGATGGCGGTGCAGAGGATGTTTACAGTGTTACTGAGGCAGGCTGAGTGTGTGTGTGTGTGTGTGTGTGTGTGTGTGTGTGTGTGAGAATAAAGCAGCCTCTCTCCATTTCTCAGCAGTTGGAGAAAGTCGTAGTAGAGCTATCACACACACACACACACACACACACACACACAGATGACAAACGGTGGCCGTTCATTCGCTCATGTCACCAACAGATATGAAGTCACACTGGCACCTGATTTATTGGCGCACTTTCACGCTTCATTTACTGCAAAACCACAAAACCACCATATTTCACCTGCAAACACAGCGGCCTCCGCCTCACACACACACACACACACACACACACACACACACACGGGCACCGTGCCACAGCCTGACCCGCTGTCAGGACTTTCTTGAATATTATTTCCCAGAGGTTTCGCGCTCAGGCTGGAGAGGCTGGAGAGGCTGGAGAGGCTCTGAGGGAGCCAGAGACGCATGAACGCATCCAAACGAGCCTTCACTGCGAAAACACTGCGTTTACACAATGTTTCAACAAACCTCCAATTTACAAGGCTTTTCTTTCTCTAAATGAAGCCATCTTTTATTAGTTAGGGTCATATTTATCCCCGCTGTTAGACAAAAATAATACTTTTAGCTTCCTTTGTTGCGGTTCTTCAAAGTTTCCCTGTAAATGAGTTCTGAGTCCAACCGTAAAACTCCAAGACCAACAAGTGATCCAATAAAGAGCTTGAATCCAGGATGAACGGTGAATGTACAGGGTACCAAGTAAACACCACACAGCACCCAGGGAGGGCGAGAAACCCGAAAACTGGCCCATTAAAACCTGCTGCACGGGAACTACACGGAGCCATTTTTATAAAAGACTCCTTTGGAAATGAATAATTAATATTTAATAATTTTTACCGCTGCTCCTTGTTCCTGCATTTTACTCTGTAAACCTACTAAACTGATCCTTTAGGGCGCTGTGTGGACGGACAGGGGAACTATTTCTTTAGGCGGATTACAGACCGTTTTTGATATATAGTATAGGTTGTTGGTGTATTATATATATATATTATAAATATAAACTATATATGTTTTATATATAAATATATATATACTCATATATATAACTATATATAAATATATATGTATGTGTGTGCGTGCGTATATATATATATATATATATACACACACACACACACATAGGTTTATATATATATATATTTAAACTTATATATGTGTGTGAGTATATATATATTTATATACATAACACATATGTTATACACACACGCACACACACATATATGTGTGTGTGTGTATATATATATGCATATACACACACACACACACACACACACACACACACACACACACACACACACATATATATATGTATATATGTATCTGGTCAGGCAACACCCCGTTTTGGGGGTAAATCATTCCTGAAAAAATACCCTAATTATTGAGGTGGGGGGGGCAGTCACAGCCTTGTCTTCTTGGTGAGGACGGCTCTGTTATTCAGGTGTGATGTCCCCCCCCCCCTGTAATAACTGCTGTCGGTGGTTCTATCTGTGGAGCCACAGCTGTGCTTCCCTCTAACGCGGAGTGTCAGCATCAGTCCAGGTGAGCCGGGGGCTCCCTGAGGTGTCCTCCAGCCCGCTGACCTGTCGGACTGATGTGCACACAATCACACTGTAATGTTCAAATAATGTCGGTCCCACAGAGGGAGGGGGGGGGGCATGGACGGTAAAGGTGCATGTTGTGCACCACAGTTAGATACTACATGCAGACGGTGGTGGGGGTGTTGGGGGTGTTGGTGTCCAGTGCCTGGATGTTACCGAGGCTCAGAGGAGGCTCTGTCCGCCTGGGAGGCTCTGCTCCCCCGCTGCAGCGTCAGGGCCGGCCCGGTCTCTCCCCCCGCTGCTGTCACACATCAGGGGGGCTGAGCGACTGCATGGAGGCAACGTGTTGCAATGTATGTGTGTGTGTGTGTGTGTGTGTGTGTGTGTGTGGGCGTTCGTGCGTGTGTGTATGTGATTCCAAGAAAACACCCCACTGAGGTCCCCCCCCCAGGGCTCAGAGGCGCGCTGCACAGGCGCAGAAGGCAGCTCGGTGCTGCAGAAGCTGAAGGGCACTAAGGCAGCAGAGCTGACCGGCGCAGAGACACTTCCCAGCGGACAGCCACGGTCCACAGTCCCGCGTGAGAGCAGGCGTTTTCACGGCCACGTGCAGCCTCCGTGGGAAGGGAAACACCCCGCTGTTCCAGGCTGGACACGGAGCCGCGCGCACAGGGATGGATTTAAGCAGATGATAGCTGAATGCATGAGGTACAGTAGAGACACGTCCGCTGCTGATCAGCTGCAGGATTAATTGATTATCTGCTGATTATCTGCGTGCTTGTAAACAGCTCTGTGTGGTCACAGACAGGCAGGCAGACAGACAGACAGGCAGACAGACAGACATCCCCTGTGAGGGACATCAGCTGCGATATTTAGACCAGCCAACTCCCCCGACTGCGGTCTGATGTGGGGGGGTTTGGATGTGACGGAGGTCCACAACTGTAGAACAACAAGCTGTTTTCAGATGGAGCTGGTTTGTCTTTTTTAAAACTCTGTTAATAAGCTGAGAAATAAATGATGACAGATGTTCTAATCTACAGGTGTAGGTTTATCCTGTGATTACGGCTACAACCATAAGAGCATGATCATATTTATTTAATATAATAATAATAATTATTATCATTATTATTATTTATTTGACATAATTCTAACTGTACTTTTCCACCATGTTGCTAAAATGTTGGCCTGCAGCTTGCTGCTGTTAGCAGCTGCAGATTGGAACGAATAAAAAAACTAATGATGGTGTGAATATTATTTATATTCACATATAATATATAAAAATGTGATTTTAAATTCATGGTGCTAATTACTGTACTTTTAAAATATTTTTCAAACATGGAGGGCGGTGTTGGGGGGCTAAAGGACACCACAGGTTATTATTCTGTGCCAGTGGCCTTCACACTTTCACACATAATCTCTCTAATATAATTCTATTATTCTGTCATTTTATGGGGATTTTCCAAATGCAGTTTTTTTCTTTGCGCTGAGGAGGAATTAAAAACTTTAGAGAGGATGGAGGATCAGTGTTTTACCTGCCTGGGTCACCATCTAATAATTCGTAGTGTTTGTCGTTGATGAAGCTTCCTGTTGATGCTCAGGCCTTCTGCATGCATCAGAGCTGCAGACACAAAATGGCGGCAGATTGAAATTTATCACAGCAGTCTCAGTTAACACACACACATCAACAGCCAACACTGTTCATCACGGCTGCTCAGACACCACATTCACTGTGATGTTTTACGAGCAGATTCATTTAAAGAAACCTTTCCTACAGTACAAACATCAGGCACCAACCGGCCTCCCTGTGACCATCTGACACATTCAAATACATCTTAATGCACTGAAAGTACACGAGCTGCTCCCTAATGGCACAACACAACTTCTGTGCTCATTTATTTTCTTTTTTTTAACAGTGGTGACAGGTTTCAACATGGCACAGCGTACGGAGGAATACTTACCCTGAATAGTTTTCAGATTGAGTGTCCAGAGTGACAGAGACAGTCAGCGGTTCTGGTTAAACAGGCCCAGTTTCACACCGTCAAAAAAGGCACTGTGGCCATTTCCCTGTCGGCTCTTATCTTTATTAGCTTTCACAAATGTCTCCATCAGTTTACACTGGACTTTCATGGCTGAGAGAGCGGCCGCTCTGTGTTTACAGGCCGGAGGAGCTCTCAGGGGCACGAGAGGAGAGCAACAGGTTTTACTCAGACATGCAGGACTTTACGCAGTTTTTGCCTCAGATTGGTGGTAAAGATAAGTGAGAACACTATAAAGTTATAGGAGAGTGATAAGAAGCTGTGGTCAGTGTGAAACACAGAAGCTCAACCATGATGTGGAAGATGTGAAATTCATGCACGAGAAGAAAAGAGACGTGTTTAAAGCAGAAACGAGCGGGTTGTTAGTGTCCGGTGGTTCAGCACTAAGGAAACAGAAAGTCTGAGACGTGAAGCAGCAGGATGAGACGCAGACACAGCCGGGGGGGTTATGAAGCAGTGTGAATGACAATCTGCAGGTGGGACAGATGGGGCGGGGGGGGCTCACGATAATGACATGGATTAATACAGCCGCCATTTTTACTAGCAGCTCTGTGCTACTTTCACCAGGTCCGTTTAGTTTTAAACTGACTATAATCCCTGTCCTGCATGGGGGGAATTATTATTATTGAATTATTGGTAATGACTTGGTGTCAGTGTTTAATATTTCACACACTTCTTCATACCAGTTAGATGTATTTTTAAGCTTTGACCTCAGCGTGCTGTGATTTGCTGCTGCGGCTCTGAAGCAGAGTCTCTTCCACAAATCTGGAATAAACAGCGTGGCGTCTGTGCGGGCTGAGGGGATCATGGTCAGACGGGATCATGATGAGGTGCCGGCATTCTCCACATACTGGAGGAGACGGTGCAGCAAAGTGAAAAAATGTGCAGGATTTTGTGACCTCATGCTAAAAGGTCTGCATTCGTACGGCGTCTTTCTCAAAGCTCTTTAGCATCACATCCTCATTCACACATCATTCATTCAGGAGGAGAGTGTTCTTTCACACACACGCTGGGGTTCAGTGTCTTGCCCAAGGACACTTGAAGGGGATCGAACCACCGGCCTTCTGACGGCGGGACGACCCACTCTACCTCTGAGCCACAGCCGCCCCATCGTGTAATAATAATAATAATAATAATACATTTTATTTATAATGCACTTTACATTTGGAGGCACAAATCTCAAAGTACAAAATCGTGTCTAAGAGGAGCAGACAAATACAAAACTGCTGAACGGATATGAGAAGTTTGCCCCAGTGCATGATGGGATACAATGTCCACTATGAAAACAGCTTTTGACTTCAGCTGGACAAACGGATGCAAACTTTACAAGAGATGAAATTTAAATGGTGACGGTTTATCACCTCTGATTTTATATTGTGTTTGAATTTCCTGTGTTAACATTGATTATATCTAAAACGTGATCACTGATTGTGTATTATTCATATTTTTTTATCCTGTTAAATGAACCTTTTTAAATGATGACGTGCTGCAGAGTCGGGGGACAAATAGTGTGAACAGCAATATTTCAAAACTTCAAAACGTCAGTCAGACTGAACATGTGAACCTTGAGTTCAAGGTTTCCCTTCAAGTTCAACTGAACTCCTTTTTCACGTCGACATCCAATAATAAGTCACTCTAAATGCCACTGAAGTTTTTTTCCGCCGTCGTGCGACTTTGTCAGATTTTCTCACCGACAGCTTCTGGTGTCCCACCGAGCTCAAACACTCTCACTTTACCTTCAGAGGATCTTTAATTCTTCTTTTAATTCTTGGTCTATTAATGCAATTCAAGGAATTTATTTTCTGGCCCAAACACGTGCAGCTAACGGTGAGAAATGGCATTTTTAATTCTAGCAAACATGTCAGAGAGGGCAGTGAATTTATATACAACAATTAAATATTAGGTTTTTCAGTTTAAATTCAAAAGCCTGTTTTAAATGTGCCAGATGACGGCCACACGCTGCTGGGACGTTTTACCCCCACATTACTCACATTTCCATTTAAAACCTGGTCGACTCACCAACACTTATTCTTTAGAGGCTTCTTCTCACTGAGCAGGAGGGAAAAGTGTTCACACAACGATACAGTGAGTTAACAGTCTGAATGTGAGTGTGGTAAATAAAATACTGTGGATAAATCTGAAAAGGTGTTTTAACAAGGAGAAGGTATGAGGGAGCAGATCCAGAGTTCTAAATATTAAATTATGTAAAGATTGAAAAATTGAAAACGCAAAGAATTTAACAAAATAAAATTCATACATAATTAATATAATTATATTTAGGAAAAGGTCACTTTTACAGTCTTGATTATGGTGATGGTAATTTTGTCTGTATTATCAGTAAAGACTGCTCAGTACATTTGGGCAGCTTCACATTCACACTGCTGGTCCAAAGCTACAAGCAGCTCCTGTTTACGAGCCACGAGCAGAGCAACAGACCTGCAGCACGATGCCGGCTTCACACTGAACATAGTGTCTGATTCATATTATGGTCTACATTTTATCTGAAAAGTGTCACATGCCGGATCAGATGTGCCGTGGTTGTTTCTCTCTGCTTCCACAGCTCCTCACTGAGACGTCTGACAGCTGAGTATTTTTCTAATCCTGCAGAGATGCTGCAGGAGAAGCTTTCAGCTGTGACGGATGAATGTTTGAGCCGGGCCCAGACGGGCGGGGACGCGGATCTCCTTCCAGACCAGCCGCGACTGGGCCTGTCCACAGCTCCCACCATCCCCAGCTCCAGCGAGCCCAACCAGGTACCCACAGAGAGCCTGAGTCCACACACACACACACACACACACACACACACAGCTGCTCCTCGTGGCCGCTGAAATGTGGACGGAGCTTGAACCTAATTCAATGTTCATGCTGATTGGGATTTTTTAATAAAAATAAATCAAAACTTGTTTCCTCACAAGGTTCAGTGGACAAAGAAAGAGTGGAAACATCTGTTTACACTAAAGACTGAATTACACCAGCAGCACCTGAAGCCAGATTTTCACTGGTTGTACTTTGATTTCTATTAATTTAAAGCATCAAAACAAAAGAAACACTTCAATCAGAAATTAATTAAATTTGGAGTTTGGATTTTAACTTTGACGTGAGCTGCAGGTGATTTTATATGTTGTTCTGTGGCGTGTTATATTAAATGACCCAGTTTTCTGCTCTGTGGCAGAACATTGAGAACATCAAGGTGATTCTTCATGAGAGGGAGCTGTGGAAGAAGTTCCATGAGGCCGGCACAGAGATGATCATTACTAAAGCAGGCAGGTTAGTAAAGCAGCAAACACACCTTCTGATCACAGTTCAAGGTGGAGAGGTGTTCATTATTTTCAGGTTAAGAATGGGTGGTTATGGATATTCTTTATTTAACCCCTGAATGGTGTTCAGCTCTGTGGGAGCCGCTTTCATTTTTTTATCAAGAGAAAAATGATACGATTAATTATTTTTCCAAACTCAGATGAGTCTGAGTTTGGAAAAATTATTAATCGTATCATTTTTCTTTTGATAAAGAACATAAAAACGGATGAAATCGGGTCCACAAACCCGAACACCATACGAGGGTTAAACATGTTTCTAAACCACCACCAAGAAGGGATTTTTTGCATTTTGTTTGAAAAATAGTGACAGAAATGTTGATGTGTGTTTTTAACTCGTGAATTAATTCCATTATTATAAATGAGCTTAATAATCAGTGCTGGAAATATTCAGATCTTTCAGATTTAACTAAAAAAAGCAGCACCACACCGTAAAAATACTCTGTAGAAATAAAAGCATGTGCAACAAAATTTATCTGAAGTATGGAAAAAGTCAAACTATTTGTTTTGCACACTGTTCCATCATTGTGTATTTCTATCAGTATGATTTTACTGATGATGATTTAACACGTGGGGAGCACTTTAATGTTGGAGCAGGACAAAGCAGGGCTCATTTTAATGCACTTGAATCGATGTACTTGTTACTTTCCACAGCTGCTCGTGATGAATCGTTAGATATTTCACACACCGCACAAAGTGGCTACAAATAAAAACATGCTCCAACACCGGAGTTTCACTGATGTCGTGGCTGGAAAAGAAAGAAAACAATTTCACTGGATTTTCACCAAGATTTCAACAGAAACTTGGAAACCGCTGCATGTTGTTAGTCACATAATAAATTAGAAGTTACTCACATTCTTCAGTGCAAAAAAAATTAAAGTAGTGGTTTGTGATTACAGAGGACCTGATATTCCAGTGATGGATTCATTACTCAAAATGAGAATCTTAGCTTTCTGTGACCATCTGTTTAGGCAGCTAATAGTAACAGATAGCAGTTATAACTTTGTCTTTCAGGAAGAGACAGAGAGTTCCTGCAGCACCGACTACATAATTGAAAACACAAATGACTGCTCAACTTGTTGGATTTAATGCGACCTGAGGATTAGATAGTGAGGCCTTTGGACATTAACCAGAGAATGAGTACACTCTCAAATCGACCTCCGCCTCTCATTCCTCATGGGATGTTTTTTTTTTTTTCAGTAAAAAAATGTAAAAGGTCACTGCATTTTTCCTTAATGCTGCACAACTGTAAGAGATGGGCTTTCCCTTGTCCAGCTGATGAAGTGGGCTCTGAATCCTTAAAGCCCTTTGAAGGGCTGTGCAGCGGTTCAGCTGCAGCTGTGCTGGGAAACCTGTCTGGGTTTACCTCCAGTCAGTCTGCAGCACACACTCTGAAGGTCACACAAACTGGCTTCACCCTCCAGAAGCAACAGCTCTGAAAATGAACTCTGAGCACTAAATGATATCAACACCAGACTGAATTATTCAAGTGTGTTATGAATAGTGCATGCAGAGCTACTCACTGTGTGAACATGGCAGACGACACTGGATCACACTGAAATCTGTTGCAGCAATGAGAACGTTGTAGCAGCCCAATAAAACACAACATAACTTTGCATTAAACACAATGTGTGAGCAGGGAAATCACAACGTCCTGTACGTGTGAACACCTTTCAGATGAAAATGTAGAAAAACTGATCATGTGAACCAGGCTCAGGTTATCCCGCAGTAATGAAACCACTGATACCTTCTAAAAGTCTGACTGGTTTAGCTAGTAATCAGAGCCAGATGACAAATCATTAAACAACTGCTAAACAATTTAACAGACTTAGTTATATATTTTATAGCCTCACAAGCCAGCGCAGAAAAAAAAGGGAAAATATGACAATGACAGTACATGACAAGGGAGTCAGAAATGTGGCCATAGCCTTAAAATCTCAGAGCAAACAAGCCTGAGAGTCTGAGAGACTGTGCTCAGTCACATCAGTGTGCTAGTAGCACGGCACCATGCAGCGCTAGCATGCTGATGTATAGCAGTTATAATGTCTCAGACAAGCGTGTTGGCACATTACCATTTGATAATTAGCAGTAAACACAAAGCTAAGGCTGATGGGAATGGCATCAGTTTGGTAAGTGTTTGGACATAATCCAAGATATTACATTCATACAAATATGAAGCTTATGGTGACGCTAGAGGAAAAGTCAGGGGATCATTTTCACTCATCCTCTGATTACCATGAATGTCTGTACAAAAGATCACAACAATCTATTCAGTAGTGAGTGAGAGGTCTGAGTCTTGACCATGGCTGAACTTCACGAACAATAGGAACCAAATCAATGCTTGTGAGATGGCATTAAACTATTTTTTACATCTCGCAACATCATTCGTAGACCACATCCCATTTAAAGAATCTACCTAATTAACAGAGTTTTACATGTCTACAGAAACAGTATTGTCCCAAGGACTGAGCCCTGTGGAACGCCACATGAACTCAATGTAGCACGAGTTCAGACTGAATTTTTTTTTACAATGGACAGCAGTCAGACAATCCAAAGCAAGCATTTGTTTGGTATTTATGGAAAGTCTTTAGGATTACATCACTGAAAAGTCAGGTAACATGCCATTACACATTTCTCAGATTGGAAATGTCTCTCTTAGCAACAAACAGAACATTTTCATTTACATTCATGTCAACCATTGTTGGTGAGGCTGAGATTCCCTGGACAGAGAACTTTTGTTTGCACTTAGCTTTAGTTTAGATTTGTCTCGTCCTGTAAGTGGCAGGGACATTATATTATTATAATAGGGACATTTGGCACAACACCAAAACAGTCAGAGCAGTCTGTAGTCTGCTGAGCAGCCTTATCAGTAATCTTTGAAGACCTGCAATCTACCAAAGCATTAGTTTAATGTCGGCAAACAGGTGCTCATCAGCTAGCTGAAAAAGCACAATGGTTTCTTTGGGTGCACGTCTGCTGAGAGGCTGTATGAGCGAACCACCTGATATCCAAAGGCTGACTCTTCGGCAGGGCTGTATCCCAATTTGTTTCTTCTTTAATGACTGGCTTGACATCTTGAACATAAGTAGAGTTAGCGGGCGTCCAGCCACACAGAATGATGTCCCTTTGTGTCACATCCCGTATGATGTGTGATTGGTCAGTTTAAAGCAGCGTCTAGTGTAAACCTCAGCTCAGAGCCAACGAGCAGCAGAGCGGAGCGAGCAGCTCACACTGGGGCTGGTTTCTGTGCATCTGTCATTCCCTTTGCTCCTGATAACATTTGACTCAACAGCTAATCTTCGAAGACACGGCGATGCAACACCGCTGCTAGAGACAGATAATATATAATATATCATTCAGCTCTGTTGTTTCTGGCCTTTTTGGCTTGTGACCCTTTCAAATGAAGCAATGCCCATGTTCAGCCCCACACCAGAGGCTGGAATTCATTCTGAGCATTTTGTTTGGCAGAAGTCTGTCTTCATTCATATCGTGTCAATAACACTGGAGCTCAGCTTTGGATAGCACAGCGAAAGGATGAGAAAAGTCCAGTTGTCCCGTATGTTCCATGTGCAGCTGCAGCTACCAAGTACGATGTGTTACATTACATTACAAATTACATTCGAACCCAGAGTATAAAGACCACCAAGGAGGGAGAGTGTGAAGCAGGGTATCAAAGATAAAGATAAAGAAGTGCAAGGTGAAAGGTTAAGGGGAAGCGTGAAACGTGGGTGGAGCGATGGCCGGGGTGAAGTGAGGGGCTGAAATGCACGTTTTCACAGCCATGTCAAAATGTTAAATGTTACGTGTATCATTTTAAACATTAAATGATGAACTGACTGTCAGACTAAACTGCAGAGTCAGTTTTACTTTAGTTTAATGATGCTTTCAGCCGTGTCTGAACTTTGTGCATGTGGGATGTGTTGTGGGAGAGTTTATAAGTATTTGGACAGAAAGATTAATTCAAAAGCACAGCATCAAAGTCCCTAAGAAGCAGATTTCTAATAGATTAGACCCTGTGAGCACTGACAAATTCTTGATAATTAATGAGGTGTTCTGTTACACCCAGAGAAAAAGAAGATAAACAGCTGAGATCTTCACGACCACAGTTTGGTTCTATTAAAGACGGAGAAACTGGGCACAAGTGTGCACGTTTATTCGATATATTCAGGAAATATGTAGAAATGGGACGTTTTTATGTTCTTCATAACAAAGCGATGCAGCTAATAACACCCCAATCACACAGGATTCTACGGTAAATGACTTAAATAAAGTTCTTTATGGCTCCATGATGTCTTTGGGTGGAACCAGTCTAATGGCACATTGTGAGCGCATCACCGGGGGAAGAAGTTGTGGTTCCATGTCAGGGCAGACGGAGAGACTTTGGCCTCTGGTTCAAACATAATTAAAAGAATGGTGTTAAATCTGCGGTTATGATGCAGCTAACAATGGCGACACAACACTTCACTCTTTCCAGTCGTCATGGTAACAGCACACTTTCCTCCTTGTGGATTTTCCACATGCACGATGGTCACAAGTAACAAATGTCAGCGTGAGCGGTAGAAATATTTGTCAGTGTATTTAGACATGCACATTAGTTGTGGGCAACACACTAGTAAGTAATACTGGAGGGTGCTACAAACATGTATTTAAGGTTTTTGGTACACAACAGAATACGTCTGTACATGAAAGTCTGTGCAGAAGTAAATTAGACGCACAAGTCAACCTACTTTATCGACATACTTGTGACAGAGGGGGCCATGAAAAGAGCATCTGAACAGAGGGGTGTCCTGGTCTGAAAGGCCTTTGGGACCCAGTGTTGTAGCATGTGGGGGGGGGGGTCAGGATCAGCCAGTGCAGAGGTGACGGGGGAGGACGTACAGATGCAGAGCAGCCAGGCCGTCACGCAGGGGATCCCACATTTTCCCAACACTCGGAGATGAAACTTGCTCAGTCGGCTCGCAGGCAGCACCTAGCTGAGCCCAGGAGACTTGTTATTGTGAGTGTCACTGTCCAGGCGTAATCCTCCCTCTTCAAAGCACCCAGCGCAGCTCTTCCCTCACTCTCCCTCTTTGTACACAGCCCGTCAAGAGAGCAGCGGCCGCTTGATAAGAGGAATCCGGCGCCCACAATAGGCCGAGTCTACTAGGTTGTAGCGCTTCATCATCCGCCCCCCCCCTGCCCCCCAACGCTCCTTTTGATCTCGCCGTGGTACTGGAGATTCCCAGAGAGGGAATGGATCACTGGAGGGCCTAAACATGTGGGATTGTTAAGAGAAACAGCTGGCTGGGCACAGAAACACACACACACACCCTGACACTGATATCATACACACACTCTCCAACTTCCATTTCTCATGCTCCTCTTAAACTCACTCACTTAGTCACACCACCGTATGTGTACGTGTGCCTTCATGTTGTCTGCCTTTGAAGATCAGCGGTCCACAGTTGCAATTCCCGTGTTTCTGTATAGATGTTTTATTATTATTCTTATTTTATTATCAGGTGCAGCTCCACGACAAACCACGTTTCATCACGTGTGTCTCAGATTATTGACAGACAGTTTAACAGCAGGACTGCAGTGAGAACAGCTACTCAGACAAGGTGGCCAGGACAGATGAAAGCACAATGGATCTTGTTTTCCAATGTAAACACATGTTGCACTATAGTAAATTACCTGGAAATTTAACTGAGAAACAAAAAACAAGATTGTTCATCACACTGATGCAGAAATCCTGCTAATCCAATACTGTCATAAAGCTGAATAAGGAATAATTTGCATGCACATATTACAGGGATCACCACAACAGTGTAAATGATAAAGTTAAATTGTGAAACCGAGTCTTAGTATGAATGCTAAACTAGAAGACCCACCCCCCTTATAGATAGTGGGAACGGGGAAACTGTGTCCAACCATTTTTGTAACTTCCCGACACAGATAGTCCCAAAACCCTCCCCCTGTACTCTGTAACTGGTCGGGCGAGCGGAGGTGAGAAAGTAGGCAGGTTTTCTCAAGCTCTTGTTTCACACAAACTGTGTAACTACTGCTGTCTGTTTGTGAGCACAGACTGTCCAAAAGCCCGTATTCGTGTTGTACTGTCCCCCCCCGCGGGCTTCGGGTTCGGGCACATCGTACGACCCAGACTCAGACTCATTTCCACAGTTGAAGCACTCCACTTGGTCGTTGTGGCCATATCACACAAATGTGAGGGCCACATGTGTTGACACAGGCCTCCATCTGCTGCGTCTGAACGGTGTGAGTGGAGCCAGAGATGAGCAGAGGTCTGCTTTGAATGTTCCTCTAAGATTAACCCGTCTTTCGGTGAGGATGATACCAGGACTGATCTCTCCTCCTGATTGGATTTGAAGCCTGGGAGAGAGATTTAAATTACCTGCCCTCAATCCCCATCGTCTCGCTCTCTCTTACGTGAGGGAGTATTTACAGTAACATGATCAGATGGTGTCAGGCACTATGAGCCTTTGAAGAAAGGCATTTGCACCAATCGCAACAGCAAGTATGAATGCTAGCCCATCCTCCCAGAAAGCCTGCGTGGCTTTCATGTCCTCCAGTGTTTGAACACTCTGCCGTGAGCGGCACCCACAGATAAACTGCAGGCCTTTCTGACCGCAGCCTGTTGAGCAATGACAAGTCGACTATCTAAACTGTTGTCCGGTCTGGGGTGCCATTAAAAACCACTTAGGGCTTTATAAGGGGTGCAGAGCCCTTTGCGAAATTTCCTTTGGCGCAGATGGGATAAAAAAGTTTTTGGTTTCCCAGAAGAGGTCAGGAAAGGTAGCTCCCTTCATGTGTTTTATGGCCCTGAGTGCTATATTAGCATATTCTGTCTTTTAGTCTGGAGGCATTTAAAAGATGAAAGATAGAGCGTGTTCCCATACTTTTTATGGCCTCTCAGTATCACAAGTATGAGAGGATTTCAGTCCTTTCCCAAATAAATGCCTGCAAGGAGACAAATCATGACCAGGCCAGAACATGTACGATTTTGACAGTGAGGACAATGTCAAGACAAGGATCCTGGAGGGTGGGGTCGTCAGTGCAGGAGTAGGCTTTGTCCACTTAATGTGCAGCTAAAGGTAATTTTAGGTTTCAGAGAAGGCGTCTTCTCTCACAACTAGTCTCCCAGTCCCATGATCTCTATGGGACTTTGCTCATCCCAATCCCTTAAGAGCATCACTGAGCTGCATTCAGTGAGCTAATTGGATCTTAATCTGCACGATCCGCGACGATGCTACACTTATCCTACACACACAAGTGTTTTTAACAGCCAACACAATCCTCTCTTAACAGGACCATCAGTACAAAATACAGACCTGAAGTAAAAGCAGAATGAATAGGCAGTTCTTCTTTTTTCACTGGAAACTGACAATTATGTAGAAACACAAGTTCGGGTCAAACCTTTGCCTGTCGGATTTCAGTTGTTTTCTTGTGTTTTTGTGGAACTGTACAGAAGGTGCTTAAGCTGCCCCAACTAATCTAATTCTCTATTGTTGAATCAAGTATTGCCTTCATGTGAGCACAGACTAAGAGCATTTCTAACACTTTTCCATTACGCTCTTCAACAGGAGGATGTTTCCTAGCTACAAGGTAAAAGTCACCGGGATGAACCCCAAAACCAAATACATCCTACTTATTGACATCGTCCCTGCTGATGACCACCGCTACAAGTTCTGTGATAACAAGTGGTAAGTTTGCAAGTGCAAAGCCATGAATGCGTCTAGTTGGGGGTTGTTTCATGGCCTAGTACCACAGCCTCACCTGCTCTGGTAGCTGAGCTGCTGTTTGAGATTGTTGTGTAAGTAACACTACGGGCGTATGAGTGTTCTCTACTTGTGCTATGGATCAATTATGTTCACAAATTATTTTAAAATGTTATTTAGTACACGTCTGCATTGTTTAAGATAACAGCAGAAAAATTCAAATGCAAATACACACCCCCAACTCACACCACGAGCAAGGCTGAGTTACCAACTGGCCAAAAACAGCAACTATCTCGGGGCCCCAAAGTCCTCTGTACTGTCAGTGCAAGTTTGTTAGGGAACTTACAACACTGAAGTGTAACATCCACTGAGATGGCTGCATCATTACTGAGAGTAATGATGTGGCACTCAGTTGGAGAGTCGTCAAAATATAGTTTCAAGACATTCATTATTTTAATTTGTATTGTGCGCAATAAGGACCCAAGTGCAAATTTCTGCTCTGGGGCCTCCTAATATGTTAATCCAACCATGGCCGTGGCCTTTAGTCTGTAAACCCACAGGTCACCACAAAGGGCCAAACCATGACACTGATCTCTCCATGAGACAGACATGTAGAGATATTGGAAAAATAACATCCCTTTAAAAGAGGAAAATGATTCCTCGGATAACTCTTGCACAGCGCTTCCAAAGATTTCCTGTGAGATCCACACCTAATGATGATGGCCGACTGTTACTGCACATCATAATTGGCTCCTGACCGCAGGGCACAGGCAAGACGCTTGTCAAAGAGGAAAGAAGCTGCTGGACTGGGCTCAGTGTTTCTCCAGTTGACCCTCTATCTGGAGGCAATGACATTGCAGTTCTCCATCCATCAGTATGACACTAGAGCTGGCACGGCCACTCGTCCATGGGTGGACAAAAAGAGTTTGCCAGGAAAAGTTGAAAAGAACGCAGCAGAAAGAAGTGATTTCCTAGTGGTTTGTTTCTGAACTCACAGCATGGCCTGCAGTTGGTGGGCTCTGGTGTTCCTCAGCGACACCTTGGAGAAACATAATTAGTAATGATGTTTTAGCAGAGGCCACCTTCTTCCAGTCTGAGGGATTTAATACTGTGAGGTTTAGAGCGGTGCTGTGCCACGCCTCTATACAGCTACATTATGGTAAAGGAGCCCTGGTGTGTGTGGGGGCAGGAATAGACATGGCTGTTGGATGCCACTAGACATCATTACATTCCTTTTTCTTTTCTTTATCACAGCTTCTGCTTCTCTGTTTATAGGATGGTGGCTGGCAAAGCTGAGCCTGCAATGCCAGGCAGACTCTATGTGCACCCTGACTCCCCCGCCACAGGAGCTCACTGGATGAGGCAACTGGTGTCGTTTCAGAAGCTCAAGCTAACAAACAATCACCTGGACCCTTTCGGGCATGTGAGTACATGCAGAGAGTATTAGTACTTCCTTCCTAAGTCGAGACGTGCTCAAAGAAAGGTTGCTTTCACATGCTGTTTCATGCTTTCAATTTTACAAATTGAAATCAGTGGGTTGAATAATACTGTGTAGTTAATATGTTGACTGACTGACTGGAGTGGAGTTGCCACATCCCTCCAATACATCTGGTGCCTGTCATCTATGGACAAAATTACTTTCAGAAAACCCATGGATCGTGTACCCGAATGGTTCCAGCACACGTCACATGGTCACAACCGCCATGATTCCAGCTGGCGACCTTTGTTGCATGTCATACCCCTCACTTTCTCCTCCATTCCCCGTCTACCTCCTCACTGTTGCCGTCTAATGAGGGTAAAATACAGAAAAAGTCATCTAAAGAAAATCTGATCTGATCTGATGATGGCAGCAGATGAAAAAGTCGGAGGATCACCATCCCACAGTTGAGACTTTTCACTCTGAATCACTGAAATGCCGCCCTTCAGGTGGCGCTAGAGGATAGCCAGGAGATCACCATGGTGATTAGCATCGATCCTCTGTGAAACAATGTCTGATATTTCACTTGATAAGTGACCTGCTGGTGGCACTACGTGAAAAATCAGGGGATCACCAAAGTCATCAGGGTGAATCTTCTGGGCACCATGGATATCTGCCCAGAGCATTAACCCCTTTATGGCAATTCATCCAGTGGCTGTCAAGAGAATTTATCAAAAATCAGAAATATCAATCTAGAAAAGTGAGGGGTCACCAAAGTTAGTAGGGTTCATCCTCTGGGGACCGTACACGTCTGTAGAAAGTTTCACAACAATCCGTCCAACAGCTGGTGAAATATTTCAGTGTGGGCCAAATGGTGGGATGACCACAAGACCAGCAAAAGACAGAGTGAAGAAAAAGACCAAAGCAAATCAAGTCCTGTGTGTGTGCACATAATGAGGGAAGCATTGATGATCTGCCCCATAATATACAGTCCACAACCAAGATGTAATGTGGTAAACAGGGTTCTGCAGATGAAATCCCTGTAGAGCGATAAGAGCAAAGATAAACCATGTGTGAAAAAGTCATTGTGCTCCTAAGCCAGTTTCTGAAGCTCAGCGTTGCCTGTTGGGAGTATACCTCCAACACTCCAACATATCGCTGAAATGTAATGACATTCATTGTCAGAATCATCAAACTACTTGTGAAACATGCAGCTGATGTGAAAATGTAGTGCACCAAGAGCCAAATCATCAAGGTGTTTTTCACAGGCAGAGCTCTGAGAGAAGAATGAAAGACACTGAGAAGGCAGAGGCTGCAGAGGGAGGTGAAGAGTGTGACTGTGGCAGCGCTCCCCAGGGGGACTCTGGGATAGCTTGTCTGAAGCCATCCCATCAATGGGCGGGCTCATTAGGTTCATAACCTCTCAGATCAGTGGCGGGGCCTGCTGTCAGATTGAGTTGAGTGCCTGGCCAGTGATAAGGGCGAGTAATGAGGACAGAGCAAGTTTGAGGCCAGGCAGAACCCAGATGACGCCCAGACCAGGAGGTGTGTGGAAGGGCAGAGCTTCTCACAGTGGAGTGAAGGAACTCCCCTTCACTACTAATTATGCTCCTTACAGAATGTATAAGAAGGACTCATTTAACTCTTCTTCTTCACTGGCACCGCCCTGTATGTTCAGTAGAAATTAACAAGTTTTCCCTCATCAGGGATTCCTTTTCAAGCGCAGGCCTGTGTCTAATGAGTCTATATAGGAGAGGACACCATGGATGTGTTTATTCTGAACAGAGCTTACAGAGCATTAGGTTCTCACACTGCCTAGAGACGTCTATTTCCGAAGGTCCTTCAAATCCATGACCGTCATTCTATATCGCATCAAATGCTTCACCCACCATCGTTCTGCGCTAACGGACCTGCTCAGCATCAGCAGTACACTCTACCCTCTGTCTACTGATAGCAAACAGATGGTAGTGACCTGGGATGTATATTTGTCACTTAAAGCTGAGAGATGTTCAGAGGAACCTCAGCTTGAATGGCTCTGACATGTTTCACCCACGAGTGATGGAGAGTTATCACAGCAAACAGTCCAGAATCATTGATATCATTAGTAATGTACTACCGTCATGTACTACGGCCATTCAGCCCAGTAAACCTACGCAGATTCTGGCGTCACTGCCCTTTACGAGTTATGCCCATCACCACGCTTCAGTACCAGTGCAGGAAGGATCGTGTGTAAGAGTGTGAATGTTTGACTTTCATGTGAGATGCTGGAATTTGAGTCCTGTCACACATCTGAAACCGATCGTCACCATTTTATTAACCATAACCACAATTAGCCATAGCGTATTCACCACAACTACAATCTCTGCCTAGCCTTACGTACATGATAGTGGCCACGTGCAGAAAGAATTTTAACATTGGACATGATTTGTGATTTGGCAGAATATTACAATAACACTGACGTTCTCGTCTGGTTCGTGTTATTACATCTTCTTATTAGACTTTCAAGCACATGTCAGTGGAAGCAAATAATCGTACCTGAATGTTTTTTTTATCAGGGCAGATGAAAGCAAATATTTTCTTTAGCCGGTCACTGATCTGAGGAAGGTCTCCCTGATCGCTGCATTCAGTCACCCAAGAGTCTCCAGTATCACCCTCAGACTTCAGCCAGACAGCAGAGCAGCCAAAGGTCAACAGTGAGCCCCTGGTGAACCAGCCAATAGCTTATCTCTGTCTCCAGCCTGCCTCAGCAACAGGAGCATGTGAGCACGGGCCCATTCATTGTTCAACCGGAGCCCAGCTCCCCGTGCCCTGTTCAACCTTTGCCTCTCTTTGGAAGCCCCCTGGAGGACAAGGCTCCTCAGGAGAGTGTCTGGCAAATGAGGAGGGGAGCCAAGGTGCAGCGCTTGATGCTTATCGGCACTGACAGAGCTGGACTAGTGATGACCCTGCCCTACTGTTGCTAACGCTTCGCTGAGCACAGCGCTCGGCTGCCGACTGATGCTAGTGAGCCGACCTGCAGACACCCAAACAAACTAAACACTGAGCAGGCTCAACACATGCTACCTGCTACAATAACACATTTAAGAGTCCACATCAAGAGGGATGGAGATGAAAGATGCAGAGAAACTGTTCAATGACTAATTCTTAAACAACTTTCTACCAACTTTGCTCTTGAAAGGCTCAGTTTCGATAAGGAATGGATGGTAACAAGCATGGTACATACTGCACCGAGCTAAGTACTCGGCTGACTATCATACAAAGGCATAGAAACACTCACTACAAGTACTTTGACCTTATGGTGGGATTTTAAGTGTCTCAGACTGGTTCTGACTTCAGTGGGTGGTCAGAATCTTTTCTCGCATGTCCCAAATGCTTATAAAACTCCCACAATGCACTGTAAAAAGCAGTGCGCGTAGACCAGTCGCAATCTTTACCCTCACAGACTCACAGAATGCGATGCCCACATTATTATTGACTTCTATTGATATTCTGTTATGATGCTACGATGTGCACAGTTTAAAGCGCTGAGGATAAAAAGAAGTATCATAAAATGATGTGAGGCATCCGTGTTTATTTTTAGTCTTCTTAGGGAAGACACTGGGACCATTTTCATGCTACATACCATCATTATAAAGCATGAAATATCCACTAATCTACACAGTTTTATTATTTATGTTTTAAAGCAGCAAATAAGCAAGAAATGTATGTACTTAACTGTTCTAACAGGGAATAAACTGCTACAAAGTAAAATGATTTACAAAGACACAATCATTTATTAACGTGTACTATAAAACTGGCCCTTTTCATGGTCGATATTTTTCAGTGTTTTATCAGAAGGATAAAGGAACAGCAGCAGTAATGTTGTCTGCATTTTATTCTTTATTATATTATATATATATATTATTTAAGTGTTCTAGTTTCAGAGTCCTGTGATTATGCACACTCACTTTCTTGGTAGATTGACTGAGGAACCTAAATAGAATGGAGCCTTCATTCATTTTCTTAATTACCTGTACTTTACCTGCTATGACAAGCAAACACTGTCTGCTGAATATTAACTCTGTCTGACTTTTGAGTCGTTTGTTATTGACACTGTTCCTCACTCTTCAGTGCGAACAGGAAACGGAGGAGCCTCTGGTTGATGGACGTCCGTTGACAAATGTTATTATATTTATATTGTTTCCTGGTAGTATAAAATGGTTTCTTGTATAGTGACTGCACACATTAGAATAAAAGTCGTACTGTACAGTACAAGAAAACTGGGACACAGTTACGGCCAATTGGGAAAAGATGTTGTCACACTTGTACTTCTCCTGACCCTCAGCAGACCCCCCACAATACTGGAGACACAGCTGCAACTAATAGAAGTAATGACGGTTACATTTAGGTGGGCTAGTTAGCAAGCATTGACAATAATGCTGCCTATTGTCACTGCTGGCTCGTTAGCTAACCAGAGGAAATGGGTAAGCTTAACTTATACCCATTATGGATTTTACTAGCAGCAGCTGTGTTTTCCATTGAGGGACACTTCTGAGAAAAGAGTCCCTGGAGAAAGTGCTTTTATTGCTGTGCTCATGTGCACAATGTGTATAACATACAGATATTGCACAGTTAATTCTTCAAGCATTTTTTCATGACTTTTTACTCTATATAGCCTCCTATATTGATTGGACACTGTGCAGAGAGCAAGAACAACATCATGTGGAGTGTCCCGCCCTGTCGGGGCATACCACACTGTAGCTGCTCAGTGCTTCTTCTCTTATCTTCAGTACATTAGGTCGTCAGGGACGGTAACACTGTGGCTGTGTACTTGATGTTTATTTACCCTTTAAGTCCGTTGCTGGAGGTGAAAAACTAATGATGGAAAAAGTGGACTACTTTATACATGTGACAGTTTAAAATGAAACGTGTTGCCTTTCTTCCCCTTCCTAGATCATCCTGAACTCTATGCACAAATACCAGCCCAGGCTACACATAGTCAAAGCAGATGAAAACAATGCCTTTGGATCCAAGAACACTGCCTACTGCACCCATGTCTTTCATGAGACAGCCTTCATCTCTGTAACCTCTTATCAAAACCACAAGGTACAGCACCTTTCCACAATATGTATCATTCCACAGATCTGAAAGTAAAGTCAATACAAAAGTCATGGTTTTACAAATCTGAAAAATGATAGTGAGTGTTTCTAGGTGTAGACTGATGAACTTTAACTGGTGGGTTTATACGCAGCACACCTGTGGTTTGGTTTAGACCAAACAGACTGAGATCTTAAGAGAATCTAATTTTCCTAGATCACTCAGCTGAAGATAGAAAACAATCCCTTTGCCAAAGGATTCCGAGGAAGTGAAGAAGGAGATCTGCGCGTTTCCAGAATACAGGGGTATGTTTACACAGAAAAGAACCAGGAAATTAAAACCGATCCCATAGCACCATTTAGCACACCGAAAGTCTCTCATGAAGTGGCAAACTGATTCCTTTTCCCTTCTTTTATTGCTACTGATGTGTAGGAAAGAATATCCGGTGATTTCAAAGAACATGGTTCGCCAAAGGCTCATCTCCTCACATGGCCACCTAACAGGGAAGCTGGGAGCAGGAGTCCTCACAGGGCACCCTCAGGTCCTGTCCTCCTATCAGTATGAGACTGGGGTTCCTTTGTCCACCTCCGACCCCCAGGATCCTATCTCCAACCACTTTCCTCAGAGCAGAGATCCCAGCCTTCTGTACCACTGCTTCAAACACAGAGGTGAGTCCTCAGCCACTCTTCAGTCAGTCAGTCACTGTAGAGTCACACGGGACCATCACGTAATCTCTGGTTTCTAAGAAAACGTCATTAACTACATCACTTTGCAGATAACGCCCGACACCTGGAGCTCGGATGCAAGCGTCCATATCTGGAGACATCACCTGCCGTCTCGGAGGAGCACTACTTTCGCTCAGCCCCCTCTTATGAGTCGTCCTTACTGTCTCATCCGTACTGCGCCGAGGCAATCACCTCTAGAGAAGCTTGCATGTACGGCGGCATGGAGACAGAGCCGGGATCTGGGCCAGGGGACTCAGATGACCTGACCAACCCTTCACTAAATTGCAACATGTGGGCTACAATGCAGCCGTACCCTCGCTATAGCGTGGAGGGCGTCCCGTACCAGCCCTTCACCGCTCACTTCACCAACACTGCCCCCGTCACGCCTGTTGTACCGCACCCCACGCCATCCATGGCGTCACGACCACAGGCTGACTTGGGGGTCTACAACTCAGCCACGGTCCAGCGAGGCCTGCCCGTCATACCTCCTTCATCCTCCTCTTCATCCTGCTCTCCAGCTGTTCTGGGATCCAGAGATAGGTCAGGCCACCCACCTCTGTACCACAAGAAGCCGGGGTCACCACTCCGGCCCCACAGAGATTTCTCAGCCTACCCCACACAAAGCACGATATCCATCCGGGATCCATCCTATCAGTACCAAGTGGGGCTGAGCAGCGCAGGGACTCACTGGACCGACAGCTAATGTGGACCACTGGAGAAACCAGCTTTGTCCAACGTACAACTCTGACACTCACCAAGGTTCAAAACCTCACCGTGGGCTGCTGGTGACAATGATAATGAACTACAGCCGTGATCATTGCCTCAATTGCACACCAAAGCCATTTACATCCATGAATTCTCACTGAAGCACTATTACATACAACGGTGTGTGTGTGTGTGTGGTGGACAGTGGCTGACCTCCTCTTTACTTATGCAGATGTGTAGCATGTGTACCAGCCTGTGATCAGATATAGTGGATTTCTAACACTTTGAAGAGCGCTTCAACGGCTGTCAGAGAGAGCTGTGAGTTCAAGGGCACAAGAAGTGTTCAGTGGCAATGACGGTAATTTTTCTGACAATAACATAGATAAGGGAAAATCAACGATTGTTGTGCTTGCTCTTGAAGAGAATGAGAGGTGAAGACATGTAAACTATGAAACTATGAGTGAGGAACGAGGAACTACGATGGCCTCCCAGGGAAAACTGAGCACTGAGGATTTCATCCCTTCTTGCAGAGCTCCACTCAGATGAAGCATTTTCATGAAGTTTAACGAATGAGATCATTGTCATTATTCTGTATTTTTCTGATTGTCAACAAATCCAATGAAAAGACCAAAACCAACAGTGCATTAGTTCATCTCTCAATACTAAATTAGCTGGGCAGTAAGTATTTATAGGGAGCAAATGGAGTATTTGTTGTCAGTTCGAGTGCGTTGCTTCACTCACACAGCACACTCATCTCACTGCAACATATAACCAACGCACCCGTTTCATCATGGCGGTGTAAATGTAAGGACGGCGTCTGTAGGACTGACAGTGACTGTGCCACAGTGTCTCCCATGGATGTGACAGATCAATACATTGGTGGTTTGGGTCTTTTCGTGGGGTTTGTTGACAGTATGACAAACATTACAGGCCTGGCTGGGATGGGCAGGGGTCGATGTCCAAAAGTTATTACAGATTTGTAAAGTTATCACAGCCAAACTCTTTCCAGTCCTCACTATTCATATGTGCCAAAATGAGATTTGCTACAACTTGATGTGCAGGGTGGAAGTGCATTGAGTCCACTGCAAAGTGAGATTGATCATATCGGAATATATCGGAGAGAACTTTAAGTTCATTGTTCGTACGCTAAGAATCGTATGCAAAGGGACGTGAAATTAGCCGGCTGTATGTGACATTCTTCTCCTATGATGTACATAAGGAGCAATTAAATCAAATGGAAGGTGCACCAAAAGAGCACCCATCGTGAGACTTGCTGGTTTGTGGGTTTTATCCAAATACTTTCTACAGGTCTACGCTAGGTTCATGATACGAGCTCTCATCTGAAGAAAACATCATGTTTACTTAAGCCATTCTACTGTGGTCAGTCGTCAAAGCTTGGCTCCGAACTCATGACTCCAAACAATATGCTAGTGAAACGGGAAAGCAAAGAACTCTCAGGCAGAACCAGATGGGAGCTTAAAAAACTGTCGTTAAGCCATGGTGAGTACCGGAAAAGAGCGCTGCACACAAATCCCACTCCCAAATGACTAACTTGGAAAAATCTTTGCAAGACTGCAAATACAAAACAGCCTGAGCAGACATGGAGGCTGACAGAAAAGGCTCTCAGTAGCATCATAGCAGAGCTTGAACTTCCACTGACGAGCAAAGGCTATCTGTAGGATATGATGGTGTCCCTTCATTTCATGTTGTGAAATTTTTGCACACCTGATAAACATCTTCATGCCTCTAATTGTTTGCTAAATTATGTCCAAGAAATGAAATTACACTCACTTTAAATTTGATTTTTTTTCCCTGAGGCTCTGCATAATATTACATTTTCAAATTAAAGCCATTCTTTGGTGGTTTTATTATTGTTACGTCATTTGTGAGCTGTTTTTCTCATTACAGTCAAAACAAGCAGGTAGGTCTGACTGTGTTGATTTCACAGCCCTATGAATTACATTCATACTGAAGAACTCTGCAGCCGCTGTGTTCCATGTTCAGTGCCAGTGAGGATGTAGTGCCGTATGTTGTTATATAACATACTGGAATCCCTTTATCGTTCACTAATCCTCATTATTTAATGAAGCGCAGCCACAATCTTGTGTCAATTATTCTGGTGTTCTGGTGATAACATCATACTGCTCAATATAAGAGTCAAATAAGTTCTGCTAGGTAAGTTGGACTGAGGTTCAGAAATTACAGACCTGAAAACTTACTGTTACTTACACATATGAAGTATGTTTTCCCGCAGTCATGGAAACAGTAACCTGCCAAAGCGGATCATTTAAATGAAACCCTCTTTCCAGCATAAACTTGTAAAATTAATGCTAAAAAGCTTCTGAGGATCTATGGTGGCACGGTTCCCTCTTCACTGTGGAAGGCCGTGGTCCTCAAGTCTGAGGTCTATGAATCCACAGACCTTATTCACCATCTTGCTTGTGGTTACATCAGAAGGTGAAAAGGAAAACAACTTGTCCACTACAGAAGAGTTCTCCCTTTATACAACAGACAGAGCACTATCTGGGCACGGCATGGTGCTCTCCTACAGAATTATAAAGATGAACTCACAGCAGAGCATCCCCCGGAGTAACAGTCAGCAAATGTTGATCGGTCTGCAATCAAAAGTCAAGGTAAAGTAAATTTATTGAAAGGAATGTAGAGACGGCAGGATGAGTACACCAGCATTCAGGGCACTGCTTTCTCTCACAGAGCTCTCATTAGATCATGAGTTATGCTGATGGCTCGGTCCTGGTTCATGTCAGCACCTCTTCCTCTATCTTTTTCTCAGCTGTTGATGCATTTCACATGAAGGGGGGGCTCTTCACAGAGAGCTACCAGTCAAATCAACAAATCACCAGCCTGCTATCTTGAAATGCTGAGCTATAACTTGCCTGATAATAGTGATCAGACATTCATTTAGCTGTCAAAGTACAGCTTCCACCACCAGTGTACTCTTTAACCTGATTCGCTTAGAGGGTCGTACCAGTGTTTAACATTTTAACTACACGTTTCCTTTACGGTCCTATGTATGAAATTTACAACATGCACCAGCAAACAACTGTTTGCTATGTGCAGCTGCGGTGGAGTAATAGTGTTCTACTTCCTCCGTGTGTGTTGTAATCAGAGCTTCTCTGCTCTTTGTTTTGGAAGCCGGGACGTCAGTGTGTGCATGTTAGTCCACGTGAGAGTTCAGCTAAAAAGGTCTCTCCTGCCTCCAGTCTATCTGCTCTGTCCTGAGCTCTTGTGCTGTTACCACCTCGGCCCCTTGAGATGGCATCAAGATAGTAAAAACCAGTAGAAGTAAAAGATGTACATCCTGTGTCACTATGACATCCTGACAGGTTTTACAAACAGGTTAGCTGTAATATAAAGTCTGTTTGCAGTGAAACAGGCTGAACTAGTGTGGAAACCCTGTGACTTATGTTCATACAACTACGTTTGCGTCCTGAGTCGACTGAGCGGTTAGGTTTAGGACGATCCTTTAGGAAGGATCGTGGTTTTGGTTGAAGATTAATAAAGGTTTGGGGCGGCATTATGTTTCAGAATGTGTTTGCTCTTGTATGTGAGTAGCATATGAACATAAATTCTACGCCACTGATGGGTATGGTTGTTTAAATTAAACAATCTGTGTTAACCAAACTGACAATGCCTGCAATTTGTGATCAAATAATAAAAATAATAATAATAACTCTGTGTAGTGTGAGAATTGTGAGATAATGTTAAGGGTCACTTTACATTTTTTTTGTGATGCCATTTATTTAGAGATTAATGAGTACTGACAGCAGAGGACACAGTACACAGATTTACACATAGACCATCACATGTTGTTATAATAATTCAAACAAAGGCAAAAAAAAACCTCTCCTGCTGTTAGTGATGTCCTCACTCTGGTCCAGTTTAAGCTTCAGCTTTCAATATGGATGAGGGAACAGAACCGGACTGCTGCTGGAGCCAACCAAACCTGTAAGAGACACACAACAAAGTTTGATACTTTTCCTAAAAAACAATGATTCTTGAAACAGTTATTGAAATATATATATATATATAGCTATTCCTTTATATGAAACAGTTACTGGTACTTCTGCGATGTTTAATTGCTGTTGCCAAAACTACAATGAAAAATACGTGACTTCACTTTAACAGTCCACGTTTTTAGTCAAAGTGCATTACAGGGCAGGGCAGGCATATTGAAATTTATGTTATCTAACTTTCCACATAAAACCGCAGTCAATCTCATTATAAAGAAGCCAAGTTTAAGCCCCTTATGGAGCACGACTTAACCAAACTGAGCACGTATCTCCACTGAGAGAACCTGGGCCTGCAGTCCATCTGGAAGTCATTGATGTCCATTCCCCTCTCCCCTGCGTCGCGCTGCCCTCGCCTACTGTCGTCCTGTAATCCCATCTAACAGCCGCCTGGGCTTGGCCGGCCCATTCCGCCACACTGACGGGCTTAACTTGGCCGTCTTGTAAAAAATGAAAAGCCCTGATTTTCGGCAAGCCACTCCAAAAAGACACTTTAAATATCTGAGGGGGATTTAATATCAAGTCCATTAGGGCTTTTCTGCAGCCCTGTAAATAGTCAATTAGTGGATAATTCTGATTTGATCCACATGCAGAGAGATCTACCATGGAAAGGATGAAGAGAGTCGGTCAAGGGGGGGTGTACTCATTTGGCTCTCCATCAGATTACCATCCATGTGCCACAAGTACAGGGTGACACTGTCCATTAGTGGAAGTCAAGGATAATGAAGATGCAAAGGTGTTTCAAGTCTTCCTTCTTCTCCTCCTTCATAAAAATGATTGACTGTGTAGAGCAGGCCAGAGGAGCACAACACACACACACACATGGATTCCCAGCAGTGGGCACCGCTCTGAAGAGTGGGAGGCTTGAGGCTCGGGCCAAAAGGGCACACGGTGGCTTCAAAGCTCTGGTGGAGCGACATTAAATTGTGTTTGTGTCCCTTGATCAAACATACAGCTGGTTGGCAGCAGTAGAAACCAAAGCTAAATCTGCTGCATAAAACAGGATCCCTGCATTTAAAAATGGCTCTGGATAAAAGCATCTGTAAAAACTAATAATCATTACAATAAGTTTCTGGATTAGACATTTAGAGAGGAAAAAGGCGCAGATTATTTACTTTTTACATTTGAAAAATGCATTGTTTGGACGAGACGCACGGCGTACAAAGAGCAGAGACAAACATACTGTTTTGTCTTTGGACTTTAAAGACTTACATGAAACGAAACCAAAGTAAATCAAACCCAAACTATTATCAAAATCCATACCAAAGCAAGGCATGTAGTTACTCTCCACCACTGAGGAGACACAGTAAACGCTGCCTCCAAGGATAATTTAGCAGGAGTTTGGAGCAAAATGTTCTTGAAGGCTTCATAAAGTGCTCGTGAATTCACTCTGTTCACATTCAAAATAAGATTTTTTACCTGTCAGTATTATTCGAGCACGGTCATGAGTACTCCCCCTGTCTGCTGGAGCATTTTATCTCATCTCCAGTGTCATCTGAGTAAGAACACTGCGGATTTGTGTTAAGACATCAACATGAAGCAACCTGAGGAGATGCTGATTGACCACATCAGATTGTGTGAAAAAATGATTAAATGAGCAAAGCGAAAGAACGACTTCAGAAACTAAGCCAAGAGCTTCACCGGTGAGAAGAGGTATGGGAAGTGTGGCGGACTATAGAGCACATGTGCAACCAAACACATTAAAGCCTGAAGAGAGGCAGGAGGAGGAGAATTCACTCACTCTAGAGTCGCAGTTATGTGTGTTTGATGAATCCTCAGTGTGTTGCTATGAATTATAGTTATCACACAAGATGATATATGAGTGAGTCTTCAGTTAGAAAAACTGGGTGTTTCTTTCTGTGCGACATTATTTTATGGCTCAATTAAAAGGGTCAAATCACCAAGTGACAACCTGAGGGGGCTGAGTCCAAATTATACTCAGTCTAATCTGGTCTGGTTCAATGCATGTATGTACTGTATATATACTAATATTTCAGATTATTCTCTAAAATATCAGCTCCATGAGGTCTCCTGGATGGTTTTCAGTTCAACACATGAGTCTTGTCAAGAGTTCATTTGTGGAACTTCTTGTCTCCTTAATGTGTTTGAGACGGTCAGTTGTGTTGTGCAGAGAGCAATACTACACATTGAATAGACCTATTCAACTGCTGCTCTGATCCATATTATGGCAAGAAACACTCAACTAAGTAAAGAGAAACAGTCCATCATTACTGTAAGACATGAAGGTCAGTCAGTCTGGATCATTTCAAGAACTTGCAGTCAGGAAAACCATCAAACGCTGTGATAAAACTGGCTCCCAGGAGGCCCAGAGTGAAGAAGAAGAAGAACAAGAAGCTGCTCGGGCCAAGAAACACAACAAACGGACATTAGACCAGTGGAAATCTGGACTTTGGTCTGATGAGTCCAGATTAAAGATTTCTGTCCCCCCCCCATGTCTTTGTGAGACACAGAAAAGGTGAGAAGATGGTTTCTACATGTGTGCTTCCCACCGTGAAGTTGGAGGAGGAGGTGTCTACTCTGAGGAATCTACAATATGAAACATATTCTGGTTTGTTTAACACTTGTTTGTTTACTACATAACTACATATGTGTTCCTTTGTAGTTATGTCTTCAATATTTATCTGCAATCTAGAAAATAATACAAATAAAGAAAAAAGATTGAATTAGAAGGTGTGTCCTAGCCTAGCCTAGCCTAGCCTAGCCTAGCAGTGTTTTTTATATGCTGTGTCTTATGTGCTTAACATGAAGAGACAGAAAACAAGACAGTGGTTCAGGAACAGGAAGGTTACAAAATCCCGTCCAATGACCACTACTCTCAGAGTCTGCACAGCATCCTACATGACAGGTTTCTTTGGTGGCTAGTTTTCTAGCTAACAAGACTCAATGCCAAATAAGAGTTCTGGAGTTGTGGAAGGAAGGGTGCAACACAGTGAGGTTAAACTCTCTTCCCAGAGGAGTACATTCACCAAAGACAAAGTGTATTATCACACATGATCACATTGTGACTGAAGTGGCCATCGTGTGTTGCTTCATCATCTTATCGTTATCTGACTGTCTTTAAAAGAGTTGTTTGTCCTTTTGGGAAAGACGCTTATTCACTTTCTTGCTGATAGTTAGATCAGAAGGTAAAAGTTCACCCTGCACTGACATTAGGTCACTATGTAAAAATACCTGTCTGTGACCATCTTGTCTGTCACACTAATGAGTCTTAATTAATCATATTGTCTCCACTGATTACGCCACAGTGCAGGTGTAACAGCACCTCTGACCCTGACCTGGCTGTGGGGTAATGTGTTGTTTCAGCACCAGGGAGAGCAGCAGCAAATCAGCTACATCCAAACCTCCACTACAAACCACACTCACTGTTTGTCATTAATCTCTGTCATTTTGTAATACCTGAATACAATTGTCCCTTTCAAGAATACACTGAGCACACAGGCCTGATCGGTGGTACCATGCTTTAGTAAATATGGCAGAGAGCTTCAGTTTACTGTCTGCACGCTGTTTAAGCAGTGTTGTTTGCTTTACTTCTCTACTTTTGTGTATTCATTGTAGTTTCAACCCTTTAACATTCAAACTTCCACGTCTGTTTCCCATTAAGTAACTCGGAGGTTGTTGAAATCATTTTATTCCGCTCTGCCTGACTCTATATTGAGTATCTGCTTGTTCCAGTTCTTCACTGAAGATACATGATCCTTACACTGGGTGAAGTACTCAAACATTTTTTATGGCTGCACTGGTCAATGAAATACGCATTTACACATGTTGAAATAACATATTTGGGATCTTTAGAAACTGGACTCTCCAGTAGATTAAAGTTCTGTGGCTTTGAACAAGATTTGGCTGCACAGCAAGAGTTTGTAATTTAGCTGTAAGCGGTCAGTGTGTGTCTGTGATTGGCTGGCGACCAGTCCAGGGTGAGCCCGCCTCTCGCCCAAAGTCAGCTGGGATTGAAACAGCGTTTCACTTCCTGACCTCCATCTCTGGCTGTGTTTTCTCTTTGGCTGCGTGTTTTATGTAGTTGAGGAAATATTGTTAATGGATCCTGTTATTTACTGTTTGGCATGTTGCGGGCTATTACTTTTACACTGCAGTCAACATCACCTTTGAAGGTGAAAGAGTAATAAAAGGCTAAATGTCAATGTCAAATATCATTGTTGGTGATTAATACTTTCTTCTTGGAGCAGAGTGTAATAAGACGGCTAGTTCAGTTCCAAACAACTGAGGAGAAGACGGGGTGATTTTCATAAATACCTGCTCTATTAATTGGATTTCACATAATAACAACAATAACCCTTGTTCTCCTACATGTGCATGTGCTATAAGTTTCATTAAGTTTTATGGTTCCAAAGTGGATGGTAATTGTAATTTCTTCTTCTTGGCCACTAACCTCCATATGTTGCTATCTGCATCGTGCGGCTTGTAAAGTTAAGCTCTGCTATTAACAAATAACAGACTGGTCGACTTCCAAAACAACTTCAACACTGATTGCTATTGTACATAAAAGCAAAGGTAAACTCGCCTCCACAAAATGTTTTTCTTCCTTTAATAACTTGACACGTGATGCTAGTTTATAGTAAATACGTGAGCAGAAGCTGTTGAGCTGTTCTTCAGACTGAACACAGTCTGTTAGACTTCATTTAGCCAACGGACGGATTCTGCTTCCCTCTGTTCTCCCCTCTGGTCTTAATTACTGTTTTCAATTAGAAACAACAAGGTGAACCACGGGAGCTAACATGTTAGAAAAAAAAAAGGCAATCGTGATTAAGGCAATTAATGAGTCTGAGTGAAATGCTGCTCGATAACGCGTCTGCCTCGTCATCAGCCAAGCGAGCACTGAGGCGCACTCTTTGGATCCCTAATTATTTCCTTTAACCCGCTCAGCCCTCTTTCACCTCTGGCTGGAGCCTATTTGATGTCTGGCTTTCTGGGCAGGCACCCTGACACGAAGACCCAAACCCCTCCACCCACACCCCCACCCCCACCACATTCATCGCGGCTTAGTGGGTCCTTTCAAAGTACATGCCCCTATTTAACAAATTCGACAGGGTAAAGGACACTTCCTCAGAATTCCCCGTCCTGAAAAGTTGTAGAAATGCTTTTGAAGGTCTTGTGTTGATGTTTGCCCACAGGTGGGAGATGGGTCTCTAACTTGCTGAGCTCAGTTACATCAGCACGGTTACAAACGACCTCAAACACAGAAAAAATGGAGTGGTGCACAAAGTGTGACTCCTGCTGTCCTGTTGGGAGGGGGTCTGACATCAGTGCATCCACTGTACAAACAGCCCTCAGAGACATGTGGAAATGAAAGGTAATGATGTGCAATGAGACAATGAGGCTTGAGAGTAAGAGGATCTCCGCTTGGAGTACCTCTACCCTCTACTGGCTGAAATGTGTCATATCAAACAAAGATGAATTGTAATCTCTGAGGTCTGCATCTGCATTTGTCAAAATGACAACTAACTTATACATAAAGCTTTTTTGATTGTGTTATGTTAGCACTATTTTCATCACTTAGCACTACCGGCATCTGTTCATGCAGATAGTTTGGGTTTTATTTGCTGACAGCAACCCAGTAAAACTAAGGAAATGGAAAAATGGAATTTGGCTCGTGGTGCCAAATGAGGGAACTTTGTGAAACCCTTTTCTCATTTGTGGGCATCTAAATCTCTCAAGTCTTATGTGGGATGTTTAAAAGAGATTTTCCCATGCAGGGTAAAAACCAAACACTGTTAGTGGAAATTTGTTAGTTTTCTTTGCATGTGTTTTTTATTGGGTTTATTGGGTCATGAATAAGTTCCTTTGGGTTTCTTTCCACTTGTGCAGAGTGCTTTTATTTCACCAACATATCATAAATAAGTCCTTATTTCGCCAAAGAAAGGCCTCTGCGTTCACAGTCATATCCTTGAGAAGAAAACGAAACATGAATTCACGCTGCTTTGCCAGAAAGAACACCTAAAGAAGAGCCAGATAGGCAAGAGTCCAGCCGGGTTAAGTAAAGGTGAGATTCACAGGGCAGAGCGGTCACATGTATCCTGCTTAGATGTTTGTCCTCTATTAAGTCTGTAATCACAATGCTCTGAGCCGGCCCCTGAGAGCCTCATCTTTAGCTGCCAGCCTGGTCCGGATCAAGTATTTAGTTCGATAAGTACGGTTTACTGGGGATCACACGCTGCAGACGGGCTGGTTAGCCAAAGGAGGAACTATCCCCCTGAAGGTGATTAAGTACCTAAAGAAAGGCTGGGTGAGAGGCACAAGACAACTAAATTCACCATTTTGCACGCTCTTTACAGGCAGAGCTCATGATGGGATCAAACAAAACAAGATCACGAATGGTCCAACCCATTTCCTCTGCTCCCATGTTCACATACATGGTAGTGTGACTTAAGTGCAGTTAAATAACATCTTGACGTTGTTTGATGTTTCCTTTTAATTTTCTCCTGATTATTTTTGCTATCTGTAGTCGTCATCTGGCCGTCAGTCAAAGGAGGAAGATGGAGTCAGACAGGAGTAGTCTGGGGCATATTTTGATGACATGACTCACAAATAACTCTATTGAAATGACAATAATATAAAAATAATGTAAAGATGAAAGTTTCATCTCACCCTACCAATTTGGATTTTGCCAAAACACAGATTTAAGCGTTTAGCATCAGTGTTGCTGTCCAGTCCAGTTGCCGGGCAGCTTGGCCATGTCACGGTAATAAAAGCCAATAGGTGAAGCATTGCTGTAATAAACTGGATACATTCACTACACCAAAGCTCCTCACTGGTTCTTCACCTCCTCACACAGATTTCAGGCTTCAGGTCAGAGCCTAAGGCCTTACAGTGGGACTGGGTGAACACTTCACATTGGTACTTCAAACAAACTCTACAAATTCAAATATCAGTACTGGTGTGCTTAAAAATCATTCACTATAATTATACAACACAAAATAAAAGTGTAAACCTCACAATACCATCTGTATTTGAGTCTAGAGAGGGAGTACTGTATCTCCCAACCTCACTGGCATCTATCTTGATATATGTCTGTGATATTTACACAGACAACATTTCATAAATACACTTCTGTGAGAAAATAGGCACGAAGAGAAGTGCAAAACTGTTGAGTTTGGGATGAGACTTTCTAGAGAGGTTGTGGAAATTCAATAAAATGACTGACTCCAATTTCAGCCATTGCTTTTAAAATAAAGGAAAGTGATGTAAAGAATTCAAAGATAACCTTTGCTTTCAAAACAGTTTCTATCTTTGTTGCACTGACACAAGAAACTACATCCTTGAATCAGACCTCAAAGAGCACCAGGGTGTCAATAACTTCTACCTAAACATGTCATTTAAGCCTGTAATTAATGATAATTGACTGTTTTATGCGATATCTTGATTTGCATTCATTTCTTAATGAATACAACAGAACCTCTGCTCTCGGTCGACGCAAGCAGAGGTGTAAAATCCAGGTCTTGCCCTTGCAATGCAATCTCAGTAAATCTGGACACCGGGTGTTCCTTACAGCAGGTGTTGGATTACCAGCTGGCCTTTCCAGGACACAACCCTGTGTCCTGAGATGTGAGCATACAGTAAGAGGACTAAGCACAGGTAAGAAAGGTAAACTTGGGGATTTAAGTCCTCAGCTCTGACTCAAAAGAGTCTTAGCAGGTGATTTGTGGCTCATCCCCTCAGGGCTTAGGCTGTGACGATCTGACAAAGCTTGACCATCAAATCAGGTGTCTACTTAACGCAACGCAGCCAGGTTGATCGAGGAGATGGCTGAAGAATGGGTCGCGCATCCTGTTAGGGTAGCTGTTTGAAAGGGTATTTAAAGGGTGATCCCATTACGCTGGATTGAAAACTCCATAATGTGTTCCAAAACAGGTCCAGGAAGGATTCTGACAGCAGCTATTGGCAGGCAACATTTACACACCATATGCTAACGTGTACAAGCTTGTTTTCATCGTGTAGGAGGGAGTAAACTGCAGTTGTGTTGGTCTGAGAGAATAATTAACAGATGTCACGGAAGCCAACTGCAGACCTTAAGGGATCGAAGATGAGGTGCACTGATTACAAGATTGTTCCAGTTGGAGAGATCCACAGCGGGAGTCAATGGTTGCTGAGTGACTCCTGGTTACTGTGCTTTGGAACGTCCACCGCTTCCATCCTCCCCACTTTCCCATTGTCCTCTCACGGGATCCTACTCATTTCCGGTGTCAAACCCAAATTATTTCTTCTGCATCCAAACGGCCACAAGGGTCAAAGAGTGTGGCATCTACGTGAGGGTCTGTGTGTCCCACTGCAGCAGAGTTTAAACATAGAGACCATACATGTCGACGAACGTATGTGTGGCGCAGTATGGATGAAACCTGCTGTCTGCGTGTGTTGTGGACTCCCAGCCCATCAGAGTCAGGCTCAGCGTGCTTCAGAAGTGTTTTCAGACTGTTGACTGGGACAGGCACGAGGTGCAAGTCTTCTGTAGTGGACTTTAGATAGAGGTGATGTTCCTGTAACGGTGGTCAGCGTCTTTCTGCCGATTAACAGGATTATTGGAGTACTGCATGATTATCAGAACAAGGAAAAGTGTAGGGAAAGCAACAAGTTTCACTGTGTCTCCAGTGTAACAGCCTTTTTAGAGCATGACTAGTCTCAGCTGTGTGAACCAGCCGTCTGTCCTTTATCATCTCAAGTGTTTGTTTAGAGTCTTGTCATGTAGCCCTTGGCTTCTATCATGAGGTAGTGAAGGCAAAACAAGCTGAGTGATTATCATCACCAGGCCCAGGAAGGGTGGGCAGCCGCAGTGGAACTTATCATGTCCATCTTGCAGTCCCTTTTCGCTGGGACCTAAACTCATTTGCACCTCCTCTCCTGCTGGCCCCAGAGCCTCCTGTCTGATGTGAGAGGATGACACCTCCCCTTCCGTTGCCTTCTTCCTACAGGCCCCACTCCTTGTCAAATGAACCCTAAACAAGCACAATTACAGTTAATGGGCTGGATAGTATCTCTGTCCTCTTTCTGCCTTCGAAAAACATCCGCCCACACTACAAACACACCTCCTGAGCTTTGCAGAGCAGGAGCAAGGATGTATCAGATTCTAACTGCTGTAACTTTTAGCTTTTCCTCACACCACACATCTTCCAAAACAAGCAGTAGGTTGAAAGGCTGTGTTATGTGAAAAAGTCAGACTGTAGGAACGGCTATCTCTGATGGCTTAGATAGCGCAAGCATGGAGCCAAGCTTTGCTATCACTGGCACTCATCTCACACAAACACACACAGCCCAAACAATGATTAGCGAAATTTCAGATAGCACAAATAACATCCTGATATAATTACACAATCAGGAAATTAACAAGACAGTGTGTCTGCTGCAGCAGGAGCATGAGCTCCACAGTGTATGTGAGGAAGACAGAGAGGAGGAGGAGGAGGGCTTAAGCAACTCTTTGAGTACAGGTTCCCCGCGGTGCAGGCCACTCTGTGCATCCTCACAGATAACTGTCTGACTGGGTCGGGAGCGGGGGTGTATCCACTAAAGGTGGAATAAACACTCAGATCCGTTGCTTAAGTTATAAAAGTGACAGCAGAATGTAAAGAATTTCAAGTATCAAAAGCACTCATCACGCAGACACACACCTGGGTTACATCAAGGGATTACTATCTTTTATATAACTTTAATATTAGAGCTGGTCGAGGTGCGTCTCATCTTAAATCTTAAGTTAAACAAAGTATTCTATCTCATACATTTATTGTAACTTTTAAAATCTAATAGCTATCAGGAAAGAGACTTCTGCTATGTCTCACAACAACCTGTTTTTGAAAAAACAGTCGTCACAGCTCCTTGACTCTTTGATTGATAAACTTATTTCAGTTATGCATCACTGTTGCCGTGCCAACAGCATCGCCGACAAATGCCAATGACCGTCCTCCCAAGGAGAACAACAGCATTGTTCCTTAGCGACTTACTGTATGTTTATGAAAAAGTGACAGCGCCACTGGGTGGCTCTGGGAATTATTACACAGGAGCACAGGAGCATAAGTCATGTGACATTATTATGGGGCCACCAAGGCTGCGCTCGTGGGGGGGGGTGGGACGGACAGGTCAACAAAACATCAGACTGTAACACAGGAGACGGCTGTAACCATGGCAACGAAGGTCCCCTTACCTTAACCAAGGTGTACGTTTAACCCAAATCATTATTTTCCCCTATCGTATTTGCACTGAACCTTGAACATAGTAACATAACAGCATAACGGTGATTAGTACAGTTTTGGAAGGCACAGACAGATTAAGTCGTCTGTCCGGTCGGGGCATCAGAAGACACCTGGAATTGGAGGAATAGCTGATTTTGACCAACAGTATGTCGCACATGTATAGAGGAAAACAGAGCAGACAACACCAACGAGAGGCTGAAGTGAAAAGCAGAGAGGTCACCAGCAGTGTAAGTCTAATGATGACTGAACATCAACATCATTAAACTCCACTGTGACCAAGCAGGCCGATGGGTGCCTCGTTCAAGCATTCAGTAACCACTGATACATTTACATGAACAAAGTATTAACTAAAAAATTATTAGAACAGGGATCCATGACAGCCAATTTCTCAAATTCAATGAATACAAAGGCCTGACTGCAAATGAATGTGTTCTCTCAGATTGCCTCTCCTTCCAGAGCTTATTTTTCCATTAGCAGTCAGTGCTGCTGAAAGGCCCAAACTGGATGGGGCTTTAGCTGAGAGACAGCTGTCAGGCAGGCTAAGAGAGCAAACATTACACTTTTATCCTTACCTATGTGCAAACACACTCACAGACAGGCAAGCAAACACGTGTGTGCAAACACAATTCAAAAGGTGAGAGGTAGAGCTCTCCCTGACACCCACAGGCCCTGCAGCCTGAGAATTCTTCTAAGGTTTAAGCTCCACTCCCTCGTTTGCTTTGCAGCTTATTCTTGTCGCTTCTGCAAGCTTTTGCCGCGCTGCTGTTTGTGTCAAAGTGTGTGCTTAATAGGCGAGAGTGTGTGGGGATGTTTTTGTTCAGATGACACCAGTGTTTACTTTGGTGAATCCCTCTGTTTGGTTTGAGCGCTTCACGAGTTGACACCCTTAGTGATGTTACTTGTCAATTTTTGAAAATCAGGTAACCGTGCACAGCACAAGCACAAGTTCAACAAAACAAAAATGTGTTTTCTTAGTAGACTTCACATGTCATAAGTTCAGAATTAATAAGTATACAAAAAAAGCTACTCATTACAACATGCTAAAGGTTTTCTAATGGAACAAGACTTTGGTAGGATGCTACAAATCAGAGGCAAGGAAAACAGACAGAAAATCACACCAGACGTTAAAGGTAGGGTTCGATGTCACACGACCATGTCTTAAGGCAAAAGCGTTTACAACTGTTCCCAAATGGCCACACTGGCATGTCTGTGTAGTCCCAACTGAATAATGCACATTGGGATAATGGTGCGCAACTGTTATATGAAAAAGGCGTGAATGCCATATCTTCTGTTTCAAAGTTACTAAATGCTGAAGAATGAATGAATGATGATGACAATATATAATAATATATATATATATATATATATATATATATATATATATATATATATATATTGTGTCTGTATATATCCATATTCTTCTATGGATAATAAGAAATGGATGCTGTTAGATGATTCTATAAGCACTTTGTTTGTAGCATACTTAATCAGACATTTTCATGTTCAAACCTGTATTTGGGGGTCCTACTGCATTATGTTTTCACGCTGTAATGCTCAATTCAATGTAAAATAATGTAATGCATTATTTTCCTCATTCAGTCATACTGCATACTGCATTTTCAGCTTCATTCTAAAAGGCTTTGTTTTAGCTCCTGTCTCTTTAAGGCCCCCCCTCCTGAAAAGCCAAGTCTGCTCTGATTGGTCAGCCCCCACGAGCTGATCAGGCCCCGCCCACCAACTCCTGTTTCCAAAGGTGAAACACATTAGCATAGCAACATGCTAACACCACATTCAACAGAGTAACCAGCCAAATAAACAAAAAGCAACATAGAGCACAACAAACCCCCCCACAGCTTCAAAGTCTGAGGGCGGGTCACAGACAGCCGGTGTCGGCCCATCAGAAAGTTGTCCCCAGTGAGGACAGATCCCTGAGTGTGATGTCACAAGAGGGGCTAAATCTAAACGGAGCGTTTTGACACACATTTTACTGAAAGATGGACCAAAAACGGACAGAGGACGGTCCTCTCTCAGAGTCTGGGGGTCCCTGAACACACCACGGACACATGTTTATGCTGAGAAGATATTAAAAAGTGCATTTTGACGACATGGTACAGCAGCGGGGATAATCTGACCCAGGAAGTGAAAAAGCAGAGTTGTTGGTCGGAGCGTTGATGTTAAGAAAGGGTACAGTGGTGTATCATAGAAAACTATGGGTGCAGGAGTTTTGACACTCGATGTGGCACTTTAATGTTCTGTAGTGATGGACAGGAAGACAGAGCTCCACAGATAAGATGACACAAAGGTACAAATTTGTACTACAACCCAGTTCAACAATGAAGAAGTCACAAAAGGAGCATGTGACAGACGCATTAAATATCCTAGTAATGTAGTGGTGACAGTGATTTCCATCCAATATGATTTGACACGTCACCACAGAGCAACTATACGCTTAACTGCCAGTTTGTTAAGTACCCATAATGCATCCCTAATATTTTTTCCACCCTATTTGGTGTGGTAGAGCCGCACTAAAACACTTTGACCAAACTAATAACCTGTCGACTGAGCGCCTCGAGCAGCTGAATCTGTGCAGAGATATTTCACCGTAGCAACAGTTCCCTGTAGAAAGTCAGAGAATAAAATAACTTAAATTACATGACATTACTGTCAAACTGTGCGCGGCTGTAAATCATCACTGATCCCTTTTGTCAACTAAGCAAAGAGGCATCGAGGCCAGACTCTGAAAATCAAAGCTAAGCAATCACGACTTATGAGTCTTGGAGAGGCTCTCTGCTGATGTCATCTGCATTGGCATTTTTGAAAATAAACTCCGCATGGCTTCTCCTCACCCAGTGGCACCGTGAGCAAAACACACTGGTCTGGCTGCAATCTATCTCCACATGTTTATGTGGTAGACTGAAGCGGTGCCATAATAGTAAATGGTTTCAGAACAAGCCCAGGCTCTACTCTATAGATCAGCTGCTCACACAGCGGTGACCAATCTTTTTCCTGCTAACTGGTGTTGTTAATAGTTCATCCCCGGGGACACCAGTGTTGGTTTAGGCCCAGAAATGCTCCGCTTGTGTCATTATAAATGGTGTCTCCATCCTGGGACCCTTGGCCGTCTCATTAACTTGTTTTAACATTCTTTCAAGCACTTAATTTCAGTAACAGTAAATCTGTTTGGACAGATTGGCAAAACAAAAGTGACAAGATGAACTGAAGAATGGCGGTGCCTTGTTGTCTCTGGGTGAGCCACTCACTTTGGGGAGCGATCGCAAATGAGCAGAATTAGCTTAAGAAACAGATGTCTCTTTATTGCTACCGACACAATAGACATCGCGGTTGAACCTAGCAACAAAGCCCAATGGTGAGCCCTCGGAGGCCGGAACACCATTCGCAGCTCAATCACACGAGTCCCTGCTGGCAAAGTAGGGAAACAGTGCCCCACTCTGTCCACAACGAGTAAGACAAATGGGATGACTTCATCCTCTGCAGTGTGGCAGTGTGTCAAGGGCAATAAGGCTTAAGGACTCAAGCGGGAGGTGGGCAAAGGCAAAGACAGCATGTCTGCAACACCTTTGTGTGACAGAAGAAGGATTATCAGGTTGCCCCATGATCAGTATACGCAGATGCACGCACACGAACGTACAGACTGCCCTATTAATTAGAGACGTAGCTATTATAAGCACAACAGGGGTGCAAAGGGGCTTTGTCCCACCAAAACTGGGTCATGATTGAAAACCACGAGAAGAGAGAATAAAGGAAACTGCATACAAATTGGTTGTGGGGGTGGGTACGAGTGTTCTCCGACACTGTCACCTGCCCACCCTCTTTGCACAGGGCTGTTTGGTTGAAATTTCACACAGCTGGGATGAGACTACCTTAAACCTCCCTTTGTGTTTCTGTCAATAATCATGTTTGCACTCTCATGATCCTATGGCTTTAGCCCTGGTAAGTTATTTGCTGCTACACCTCCACCACCTACAGGCCTGACTGATATATGGCTTTTCTGGTACACAGGGATCAACACAACAGTTACTGACATGTTTTCTCTGCTTCGCTGCCTTTCATCTCTTCATTCTGCCTCCCAGTTGTACATCATTTAAGCAAAAACTGTGTTTGTAAAAACCCGAGCAACCATATATGGATATATGCTGACACCAAACGCACTTTTATATTATAATAAATAGAATGATTCTTAAGTGGGTGCATGTTCAGTTCAACTCAAAAGCCATCTGTTTTTTTATGGGCCACTTTTACAGAACTATACTTTTATTGCCCATGAAAAAGTGCTGGAAAACACTATCATCACAGGAGTCTCTGCTACGGTTAGAAGACGGCAGACAATGTGAAAGTGTTTGTCTGTAAATGAAACACTTTAATCCAAGATAGTGATGTTGTCTGTTTACCCCTTTGGTCATGTGAGTTCACGGTACTTCGCTCTATGTGTTGTTGCAGTCGGCTGCTTTTATTGGTCTGTTTGAAAAACTAAACTACATCAAGATAATGTTCGCAAGTATACAAAAGATGGGACCGACTCTAATCTTTTATTAATTGTACAAAGAGCCAGAACACAGCCGGGGCGGCATGGCAGCTCAGCTGTAGCACTGTCACCTGTGTGTGTTGGCCCCGTGACGGACTGGGACCTGCCCAAAGGCCGCTGGGATCAACAAGGCCTCCGAATTAGAACAACATAGTTTCTGTTACACATATAAGCCTCTGTGGTCTGATCGTTTGTCTGTGCCTTCCAAAACCATTACAGGTTACTGGTTGTTGGACTTGGAGGCACAACGACAACCTGGTTCAGCTAAAGGAAAGATCGTGTTCTGGTCTGAAGTAAGTACTCAGGGAAATATCATAGTTTTGGTTAATATCATTACTTTGTTAACGTTAGAGAGACTTTGTTGTCATGGTTACATAATAATAATAATAATATAATATTAATGATAAACAAAAATCTAATAATGATGTCATCGACCTCCTCCTGCACTTCCGACGGAGTCTTGAATCCTACGGCCACTAGAGGGCTTCAGAGTTTCCGTCATTGACATTTTGGGGCGACTGTGGCGTCAGCAGCCAGTGAGGGGGGATCAGGTTGAGATTTCTATTTCCAAAGTCAGGGAATGAACTTCAGGCTCAACACTGGAAATGATTCACATCTCAGTGAAGAGCGAAGGCAGGGCAGAGATGGAGCCGTGTCATTTCTCACAGGGAAAACCAAAGACCAAAGCACACAGCACACACACAGGCCCACACTCACTAAGCCATGCTTTCATTGCACCACACAAAATAAAAGGTTGTAGGTTTGTCGAATGCATTTATAGAGTTGCCTATTGAGTCAGTCGGCAAAGTCGGCAAATATAACAAGAGATGGGCTTTTGGAACTGAAGAAACAATGAATCAGAAGAGCAACTTCAAGTGGCACCTGTTATGGAGCAGGAGGACCAGGGTGGAGGATTGGAAAGGACAAAGGCTGGGCATTATGCTGCTCTTATAAAGAGCGGGTAAGCATGTTTGCTTTAGAGGTGTTGTCCGGTTGCCCCAGCGGCTATGTATAGCAGGGACGCCCATGGCCTTTGTTTTCTGACACGAACAGGGGGTGTTGAGAGCGAGCTGTGGACTCTGGTGCGTGACTGAATTCCTATTTGACTGGAAGTACTGGTAGAGTCATCAGAGGACACCTGCATCAGGTGTGATGGAGTTAAACTGATGGGGAAGGGTTTCCGAGAATGGTTCTGTGGTTAATACACAGTGAGCAGAGCTGAAACAGCTCAGAGCTGAAAGTCTCCAGTTACTCCCCTACGTGTTAAATGGTGATTCCACAGAGGTCTGAGAACCCAACAACATGGCTAAAAATAAGTCAAGTGGGGCAAGAAACACAAGCCGTAAGACGTTCACACGGGTTTTGAACAAATCCCCAGGTTAGTCAGATTCATTTGGAAGTGAAGGCAAGGGTGAAATTATCACCTGAACAGTCCGCTGTAACCAAACCTTCACGTAGCTCACCTTCAGGTTTACCTCCAAACACACAAGCTCAAAATATCTACAAACTGTCTGACCGACTGATCCCTCATGACACTTCGTTGTAGTGATGGCACCATGTTTCCAGATTTCATGCAATGTTACATACAATGTTATCATCACAGATAAAATGTTGGTGAAGTGTGTGTTTCAAATGTGGGAAAAAGGCAGCATCTTTTGAATTCATTGTTACAACTAATGAGAATTTTCCATTTTCCATTAATCTACTGATTTTTGTTTTCGATGAACTGATTTATTAACCAGTGTATAAAACAGCGGAAAATAGTTTTAAACAGTTTAAACCCCAGATTTTCAGTTGACACTTTTAGAAAAACAGGAAGAAGCAACAAAAATCGTCCTCAGAGGAGCTGGAACCAGCGAATGTTTAGCCTGCTTGACGGCTGACTTAATCGATGAACTGAGATAGTTGCAGATAATAATCTCTGACTGACTATGTATCTGTTCATATATTTATTTCATACGTTTAATAAAAGACAGAATCCAAGTTAAACATTTATTTCAGTTTTCACTGGATTTTCTCACTATAACCAGCACAGATGTATTCTAGCCAAAATTAGGCCACCATGATGAATAATTAAAATGGATTATTTCAGTCTAAATCTGTGTTGACAGTGTTAAGTTGGGCGTGAGCAGCACACCACCCAAATATATATATACGTGGAATAGAAAACACCAACGGGGAAATTCATAGAGCTCAGCAGCAAGTTTTATTGATGCCTTTCTGTCCACACCTCTGTGTCAACCTGTCAGACCGTCAACAATAACACAGGATTAATTCATACTTCAAACGGAGGGGAAGGTGCATTCGTGTGCACACTTAGGACTCGTATTCAACACTTATTAGGCCTTTTTGAAGTCTGAGCTCGTGCATTCAGCCAGCGCTCCATTATGAATCGGAAAAGCCGCTGAATGCCCAGAGCAGAGCGCAGAGAAAGTGGAATCAACCTGTTCAAACAGAGATGGGCTGAGAAGTGTCATTCCCACGGTGAGGTGTGCCAGTGAGCTTTGGGAGTGTGATGAGTCAGGGCAAGCTCTCGGCTGTGTTGCCACAGAATTACACACTGAGTGTGTCCTGTTTGATTTTAAGAGCTCCTGTTCTTAAATAGTCTTGTCTGTCAGCACCTACAGATTCCACTAAGAGGCCAGAACAAAGAACTTTCCCGTCATTACTCTGTTGGGATTTTCCTCAGTGCTTTCGAATGATTGCGTGTGGTGAGAATAGGTGTGAGATAATTGGTGATATGGAGGAAATAATATGTTGTAAGAAATACAAGCAGGGCCAGTGCTCCATCCAGTCCGATATCTGTTAGGGGCATCTGTTCGCACCAAGAAGCCCCAAGTTACATTTTTCAGGGGTTCTGCATTCCTCAGCAAACCTCTTGAAGTCACAGCATGTTTTGACATACAACGTCCCAACACTTACAATATTTACACAGGTCTGGACCACCAACAGCTTTGTCCCTTCACTCCTCCCATTTATCAACACATTACCTTGCATATCTGTAAGTCTTAAACTCCAACGTAGCTTTCTGACAAGTAGCTTTCTGACAGCTTTTAATACCTCACCTTTCACCCACACTTTGTCAAAAGAAAGGCAATCCATCATTGCAAGGAGAGAAAAGCGAAGCATTTAGCAGGAGATGAGTGAGAAGTAACATGTTTGATCTGCTGAAATATTTGCAGAAGGATTCCCAAAAGGAGGAGTGGCTTGGATGAATCTGAGGGAGTTTCCCCACATCTGCTCCGTGTGAGCAGCAACACTTTGGCATCAAAACTGTACTCCAAGTATTTATATCATGCTGCTTTATGAAAATCTAATGCCGCCTCACAAATGACACACACGCTCTCCTCTTTCACAGTTGTGAACAAGTGGAATGTTTTCTTCTTCTGCTTTTCTGCCGTCGTTTCGGCCGCTGGTAGCCTGACTTGGTTTGCAGAAACTGTATTGTTTCTTGTTGTTTTGACTGAAATGATATATCTTTATTGCATAATAATTTCTGTACAGTAAAACACATGTCAGCGCTGTCAGAGTTCAAAGACTGCAGGTTGGAGGACGGAGGTTTTGTGACTCTGATAATGAAGCCATGTGTGCCATTCATTTCAAATCCTTTCATGCAAGTGTACATGACAAGAGAGCGCAGCATTCAACTTGGCTGCTGGTGAGGTAAAGATGGAAATTCTCACGTTGCAAAGTAACATTCACCTGAAAGCCCACCTGGGCTCACCAAACCTTTGGTGCCCTGTGGACCCAGAACAGTACAGCGTGTATGTGCAGCAGCTATGAAAGTTGCATGTCTTTTGGTCCGACCTAAGTGTGTGAATCAGTCTTTTCTTGCATGAATCTCATTAAAAATGAACAGAGACCACATCTTACTGATGCACATCTACAAGACTCCATCGGAGTTACAGTGTCCAGTTAGACCCGTGAGTACAGTGTACCAGCGAAGTGTACTTTATTAACCATGAACTCTATTATTGTATAAAAATGTGTCAAATATGAGATTGGCTGACTTTCAAACACATTAACTGAAAATCATGGAAAATTTGTGTTGTTGACAAATTTCAAATTGAGTTCTCTTGAGGCCTCTTAGTTTATCAAACTGAACATAAAAGCAATCTAAGACACTGCCCAGTGAAATAAGTCAATGAGCATACACTGATAATTACTGCACTTTAGCCCATGGACTAAATATCTCCACAAAGCAAGTACGTTATTGATTAGGAGATTATGTTGTGGTTATAGCAAATAAACTATGACTAAGGTTAGAGAAAGATTTGGGTTATTTAAACACTAAGTGTTGGTCTGTCACAGAAGTGCATTAAAGGGCCTGTCCAACCACCCTGAGCCCCATAGCCTTACTGTCTGCCTCTCTACAGGGCACAGTATTTCCTACGCTGACACCAAACGTATGGCAACGTAATGGACATGAGCAAAACTCCAGCGACATTTACTGAAACAGTGCGATACTCTGGGATGTCTTCTGGCAACATTCATCGTCACACCACCTACCACCAACTACAATTTAGATCCATGCAACAAAATTAGCCTGTGGACAAGGAGGTAAAGCTCCTGTGATACCATAACTAACTCTTGTTCTCTCTCTCTGTGGTGTTTTAACGCCTGAATACCAACTACATCCGAGTTGGAAGCTTGAGTTTACGTTCTACCTGTGACCATCTTAACAGCCAAGCTAGACCTTCCAGCACCTGGTAATTTATCACCTAATGGCAAGTGGAAGAAGCCTGTGGAGTATTTTCAATGATCGTCCTTAACACGAGACAGGTCTGTGACTCAGGAAGACTACACAGAGCCTTTGTGTGCTAATAATTTAGTACGTCCCAGGGAGAGACAATTCACTTTTCACTTTTTTGCAGCATACCAGACAAATGGAGTTCTGCTTAAACCAGACAGGTCATCTCCTTGGACCAGAACCTCGAGTCAAACCCGAGAGCCGTTCCCAAATGAGAAGCAAATGTTTCCCAGGACAGATTTACGAGACACCATCATTTAAGGCGATGCAAACTATGCAGTTGAGCAAAACATGTGGTGACTAAGAGCAGGTAGGCAATGGACAGAGGTTTGATTCAATGGCCTACTAATCAAGCTGTCAGCTTGTAGAGCTGTCCATGATGGTATGATTTTACTGTGAGGATGTCACACACGGACTTTCAGACAATGTATGATTTTTGTGTTAAGGGTCACATCAACGAGCCAGATTGATAATCTGATTAACAAAAAGCAAATGGTCTGATCCTCAAGATCATTCTGTAAGAGTCTTTTAATCTACGGTGAAACCATCTTGATTTCATACAAGCATTGTCTGCATTTTGTTGCTGACACCGTCTGTCCTCAGAGGAAAGACAGCAGCTGCAGCCACTGCGTGCAATCCAATCTATCCAATAACTGTTGAGGTGTTTCAGTCTGGACTCAAGTCACGGACCAACTGACTGACAGTGTCATCCTTAATGCTGTGATGCTAGTGTTATTTTATCGGCTTTATTACTGAAATGTATGACTGACGGAGGAAAATCACTCAGGCATTGGAAAATGAAGTGTGAGAGCAGCGGATCTTGAGATGATCACTGCCCACAAAACAGACAATACACAAAACACAGCTGCACTAATAATGTTAATTCTTTTCAGGCATTAAATATTTCAAAATGACATTACTAAATGAACGCGTTAAATTTGACAGCACTCCTAAAAGGCAGAAGAAGCATAAGAAAGGTGATACGTTATAATAGGGTCTACATTTAATGCTCTTAGGCCTGATTGAACTTTTACTTGTCTCACTGTCTGGAGCAGATCAATCAATGCGATCAACTGGCTGAAGTGACACATCATTTTAGATCCCTGAAAAAGCAGTTCAACTGTATTGATTCAGAAAAGGACATAGCTAAAATCAATTAGGGAAGAAACCACACGACGCTGGCCGGTTACTTCTTACTCTTTTATCGAGATCTGCACAACAGAGTTAAAACAACTGTAAGTGATGACCAACTTTAACAAACTGAAGGTTCTCTTGTACGATCACACACAGCTGTACAATACGTGAGTACATGAATGTACAAGCTTATGTAGAACCAAATAACGACTGCTAAAAAACTTCAACATGATACTACACAAAGAAGTTAAGTAGTTTAATGGATCAGAGTTTCTTATCTCTGTCGGCGTTCGACCATAAACGGGGTACAGTTGTATAATGGCTAATTGCCAGACCTTAATGCTCTCCTGCTGAGGCCTTACTACAACACACACGACTAAAAAGGCATCAGGCCTTCAGCTGACAAATGGTTGCCACAATCACACTTATAGCATTAACCAGCTTATGGTGTAAGCACACTAAGATGAGCCCAAACAACGGATGTCTATATCAAGATTAGTCAACTTATAAAACCACATAGGCAGATTAGGTGTCTAATTCCACTGACCCTCTGAAACAAATCTGGGTTTATTATCCGAGGAGCTCCAAACCTATGACTCAAGCCAAGTTCTAACAGCTGCTTTGGTAGACAGATTGCTAAAGACCCTCTACCACAGGATGATCCGGTCAAGCAATCCTGATCAGGCTACATGCACTTAAAGAAATCAATTTCATTAGCTATTCACCTACGCACCACAGTAGCCTTTGCTTCCAGTTAAACCAGTATGCCGATAAAGAAACTTCTTCTCTGTCAGGTATTAGATTTCTATTGGGAAGCAAACAATATGAGCCTTTTTTGTTTTTAATGTAAGTGTCAATCCCAATGTCTTGCCGTGCGCTGGAATATTGATTTTCTTTGCCACACACCAGCTGGCGCCCAGCAGAGAAGCACTGCTGTGTGCTGGGATATGTTAAGTTTGACTTCAATATACACATTTCTATTTAAAACCTTTCTCTACTCTTCATATAAATCTGCAAACAGCATGCCACTACAGTTTACATGAGTAATGTCTTTCCACATTAAAAGTCTAATTAGGAGAAAGCCGATTTTCATGAGGGAATTCTAGCAGGGGCAATTTAAAGCAATGTTACATCTAACTTTACATAGAAACCACAAGAAAACCTGCAAAATGTGCAGCACCTGAGGCAGGGTTTGAACTTCAGAGGGAAGCGTATTAGGGATCAATTGTTTCTTTTTGATGTTTATATATTTTGAAATAGTATTTTTTATATTTTTGATTGAAATAGTATTCTTGTGTGTTTCATTTAAATGTATTTCATCCATTGTTATGTATTCCCTGTGCAATATAATCTACTTGGGAGGAGGAGATGAAGATGACAATATAAAACATGTTCTTACTCTTTACATGGTCACAATATTAGTACTATCACTACTTTAAGAAAGATAATGCTAAAATGTGCCAGACACAAACACAACATTGTGTTATGTTGGAAGTGACCAAACCGTGTTCTTTCAAACAGTCAAGGGTGGTGTTGGTCTTGGTCACCACATGCCTCACACCGGTACCGGGCCTGTCTCAAAGGACGGATCAGTGAGTCGGCTCGACAACAAAAACTCTTATTTATAAAAGAAAAATATCAAGTTAAATTTCATAGCGCAGGTCGAATGCTCTCTGTTCAAATGGGACTACAGACCAGGATTCATATTGTGCTACAACCAAGTCAGTCAGATGAACATAATCACCTTTAATGTCCACTAGGGCATGAAGACTGGCTTTCATTAAAGGTCACTATATCAGAGCCTGCAAGCCTCCAATCTGTGCTGCAACAAATCACAATAAAACACAAACGGTGTCTGCTCGCCCCCCTACCATCTGAAGACAAACTATTATTAAATGCACTGCCTCCCACAGTAACTACATAGGACGGCAGGTCAGATATAAAGATTTGAAGGCAGGTGTTGGAGGGATGAGGGGTGACATGTTTTGGCACAGATGATAAATGCTGGGGCGGGGGGGAGGGAGGTTATGACAACAATGACAAATTGAGATTAACAGGTCAAAATAACCGTGGTCGACGATGCCAGTGAGTTGTGAGTGTGTCAGGCCCCACGCCAAGAGTGTTGGAGTCTATTAAGCGGCTGCATGCAGACTGCGGTTTGGATGTCTGGCGACTGCACCCAGACGGACTCAAAAGCTTTACGTGCAATATGGTGTCTGTCAAATTCACAGCTGAACAGCAGGAACTTGAAACGCATCTTGCGAGGACATCTTGCAAGCGTCGGAAAAACAGTGAAGGGTGGAACAAAGTGTGTCCTAAACCCCTGACGGAAGAGGGGGGCAGAGATGTGTGTTCGACCGGTGGGCTTAGTCAGATTCACACTGTGATCCAGATGGTCAAAATGTTGTGGCTATTTCACAAACAAGACTATTATCTAAACATACTGTCAGACGGGACGATTTAGCTGCAACACAAAGCAGGACGTGATTTCTCTGTGTTCCTCAAGATGTGGACTTGGCCCACAGCAATGTTTAACTATTCTGCACATTCATTATTGTCACAGCAAAAAAGACGAGTGTGCACGAAGGAGAATAAGAGCAGAGCCACGACAGGAGCTATTCGCTGGCTACGCCACACCACGTAGACCCATGTAAACTACTTTCTTCTGACCTCATGTCGCTAAATCTGAGGACATTCACAGCCTAAAAATGATAACATCTATATTTGTTTTCTTGAATCACACATTCCAGTTTTAATTGGGAATGTTTGGTGTTTTGTGACGGTGTTTTTCCCTGATGGAGGTTTCACAAGTGGGACGTATGACAGCATCCGCTCTATAATCTGTCGATCCTTTCGGACTTGACATCAACCAATTACTGCAAATTGAACGCAAGTAAAACAATCTAACACCTACAATTGTGTTTTTAGACTGAAACATGTTTGTATTTGACTGACAGCACATCCCACAACAGTAAAAACTGTACATTTATCAAACAATGATCAAGTCGTTTGAAGAGATAAACTTCCACAATAACTACAACTGCATCTAAAATCCTGCATTTGCTTATTTCAGCGACCTGATGAGTGCATCTTCATTTAGGCAATTTGATTCAAGTAAAACATATTTGTCTTGCGCTGGTTCATAAAAACCCACAAGGAGAAAAAACAAAAAGACTGGGCTGAGATGAGCTGAGTGGATAACTCAGATTTGAAAGTACCACAAAGTTTGGAAAGTTACAGTTAACCTGAACTGACCAGTCAATCAGGGTTAATCTTTTTAATCTGACAGGACACGGTGATAATCTCAACAGTATCTGACATTTAAAAATCTACTGGACCGAAGGACTATACAGTTACTGCTGGCAACCAGGACACTTTTGATTGGTGCAGAAATAACATTGTTATACACAGTATAGAAATACAAAGTATTTTATTACAATAAAATGAATAAAAGTTATTTGTAATTACCTAGACGAAGTTCGATTATGTAAAAGTCTTTGTGAAATATAGAATATATTGTCCTGCTCCTTCCCTATACTGCCAAATTCACAAATTAACTAATTAAGCCAGATATAAATCTATTAAATAACTGAAGCTACTTTATGATGTCATAGCTGTATGCACAGATTCACACACTGGTGAGTTCAATGTCATGACATTTTGTTGAATAAATAAATAAATAAATAAATAAATAAATATTGATCTAATGAATAAAAAAAATCAATGCATGCACATTATATTCATTCAGTCTAAATCATTCATACCATTCTCATACTGTGCTAAAAACCCGCCACATGCCTTCAATGGATTCAGTGTAGCACAGAGGCATCTCCTGCCTGTAAACCATATCATTAAAAAAGGGAGCTTAAGGTTTTACGAATAAATGAGGCCAGAAAAAACGGCTAAGACATTCCTAGAAGCCGTGATACTTTGAACTGTGCCTCTGTTCTGTTACGGCTGTAAATCGGATTATGGAGGGGTGGGAGTGGTTATTGATTGAAATAGGCTTCCTGGCACAGCATGTGTCCACTTTGTAGAAGTTAGAGGAACACGGGACAAACAACAAAAGACAACAGTTCACTCAATTTGCTGAACGTGCCCTGATGAAACTGCAGGACATCTGTACGTTTTACGACTGTGGCTGGCTAGACTGGAGTCATTTCTTAATGCTATGCGCGTGGATCGCCACCATTACAACACTGCTACGTCAACAGAACTCCATCTGTCAGATCTGCAGCACATTCAAACGTGAGTCTGGCTGTGGCTAGCTGCTCAGCATCTCTCCTCACGTCTTTGGAGTGCTGGGTAGGGCCTCGTTTCACCTTTACCTTCACAGCAACTGCACAGGGTCCAAACCTTCTACATCCAAATCCCATTAAAAGGCCCAAACCCACAGTGAATGTGTCATGTGTGTATCAAAGCTTGATCTAAGTAACAATAATAAAAATTATAATATAGGAAGCCAGATTGATAACATTATGTCCTAATGGCTCGTGTTTACTGTGATGATGCGTTTACAGATTGACTGAACCAGAAATACTCTGACTACACTGCGCTGACTAGACTGTGGGTCTTAATATTTAGGTATGCTTGTCTTATTGCTGAAGATCATATCGGAGGTAAAAGGTGCTGTAGATTTTAATATCAACACTGGCCAATCGGACTACAGAAGAGTTTGAAGTCTTCAAGACGTGAATTCAGCAGGGATTGCTCTTAAGGGCTTTCAGTATATTTGGGCCACAGTCACACACGTTGGCGTGGTGTTTCGACTCAGTGCACGTCACTGACTTCACTGTCATGTTGCTGGAGCCCCGCTGAAAGAAGAGCTTTGTGACATGGTGGATGAATAGATGGATGGAGACACGTGTATATTTGCTAACGCTCAGACATGTTGTGGCGTTCAGGTGGATCAATCAATGGACTCATGCTGTTTATGGCAGATCCTGATGTCACCATCACTACCCATCTTCATTATTACCACTGGCCGTTCATTTATCACTCTCTAGATTCCAGACATTAAGGAATGCAAAAACACCCAAAAGCAGTTGGCTGAGATGCCACAGTCACAACAAGTGGCACCATCTCAGAAGTCATGTCCTGCCCTCTGGGTCCGACCAACAGAGGACATATACTGTACAGCAGGACTGTGACAGTCCTCCGTCAGTCATGTGCTGCCTGGGGAACTTTGGCAACGATGAGCATTATGTGTTTCCCACAAACTACAAATATTCGCTGCAAGACAAAAGAGAAGGCACATGTGCCCGTCTGATTGAATACAGAGGCTGTTTGCAAGACCCAGTGTCTCTTCACAAATCTAACTGCTGAATTCCTCAGCCGAGCTCACACGGAGCTAACAGCAGACTATAAAAGTGGATGACAGTGAAGCTGGATGGCTTAAAGAGCACCAGCAGTGTTCAGAACCCAGTGTCTGACTGACACGCTGATGTGGGATAAATATGTGTTTTACGGTATACAGGTTAACACGCTACTCAACCTGTCGTCAAAGCCCCTCTGGAAGCTGGGGCTGAACGTGGGTTTGACGATGAGCAGCTGCTTCCATGAGGGACGGGAATTTTAATCTATGTGATTAACATTTTCACATTTATTTTAGCCAGAGACGTACGAGTCACAGAGAGCCAGAAAAGCAAGAGCAGCAGTCACACAGAAGTGAGTGGGAGAGCAGAGGACTGAAGTAAAGATGAAACTTGATTCTGTGGTTTGTTACCAACAACTGTGTCTCAAGTCAAACCAGATATCAACCTGGTACAACACTCCCTCAGGAACAGGTCAACTCCAGGGTGAACACAGGCGGTCTGGATGAAACAGGCTACAAGCTACGTTTTAGTTACAAAAATCCTGATACATCAGTGTGTGTGTGTGTGTGTGTGTGTGTGTGTGTGTGTGCATTGTCTTTTCTAACACAGCTTCATGTGATGTGAGAAATAAACTCTGCTCACTTACAGGAGGAGCCACAGAGGACGACCACCCTCCTCTGACAAGGATCTTAAGTCACTGATCTTCAGCTTCAAACAAACATTTCTTAACTATAATAAACTCCTGATTCCTTGGAGATGAATAAAGTATGTATCTATCTAAAAAGTGACACTGACATGATGTATCAGACACAGTGGGGGGGGGGGGGGGGGGGGGGGGGGGGCAGAGTGACACACTGATGAAGTCTTTCGAGGAAATTAAAAAGGTAACAGTGACTTCCTGTCTTTTCTCCACTGTGGTGAGCCGTGTTGTTTACAAGACACACAGCAGGAAGTATTTTGCTCCCTTCAACAGACTTTTTAATTTCAGTGAAAATACAATGACCGAAGGGTTGATAATAATAAATAATAAACCCAGACAGTAACTTGGTCACACACTCACGCTCACACATGGTCAGTCAGTCTGTCTGCCAGAACACATGGACACATGTCCTCAGACAAAACACTCAGCTAGCATTGTTCCCATAACCACAGGTTTTCCACAAATGTATAAAGGAGTGTCGATAATTTGTGGTTTCTGACGTACGATAAATCAGGATCTGTAGATCACATTTATTGACATTCATGAAGTTTACCTGATCTGGAGCCATGTCTCGTGGGTACTGGACCTCTGCTGCGATAAAAGCTGCAGACAGAGCGGGGCTTTGAGACAAGCAGCCTCTGCACTGCAGAAACCTGGTCACAGAGCCCTCCTCGGGGTTCCAGATGGCATTATATGCTGCATGAATCAGACACAGGGGGAGAGACTGCAACTTTACTGACTGAAGAGGGAAAATGTGCCATAAAAGTATCAAAATGACAGGTTAACTTGGGTGAACTCCTTCAAATCCATTTAAAAAATCATTACTTCCAACATTTTTTGAAGATGTGTAACTTATATTGCTTACTAACTTTCCTTCTATTGAAAGATTTGCCACAATCACTTCTTTAAAGGTCCCATATTCTGCTCATTTTAAAGTTCATATTTGTATTTGGAGGCCCTACTAGAACGGGTTTACATGGTTTAATATTCAAAATATACATTATTTTTTCAGCCTCTGTCTGAATGCTCTGTTTTAAAAGAACAAGAACAGTCAGGTTTTCATTTGGTGGGGACAGTCGGCCTGCCGAGGGGCTGGAGTAAGTCACATTAAGTCTCTCTCTCTCTCTCTCTCTCTGTCCAACCTCCACCCAACACAGACCCTGACAGAAAGCCGCCCACATTGAGCCTGGTTCTGTTCCAGGTTTCTTCCTGTTAAAGGGGAGTTCTTCCTCCACTGTGTCCTAATATAATACCTGATGCTGCTCATGTGGGGATTGAATCCTTAATGTTGAATTCCTGAATCGTTGGGTCTCTCTCCATTAAAGACAATTCATAACACTGTTATGAATTGGCGCTATATAAAGATTGACTGATTGATTGATATGATATTGCATAATATGGGACCTTTAATGACGCAGCTGCCAACCCACCGGTTAGGCCGCTATCACAGTGGGGCTGCAGAGCAGTCCGCAGGGCCCTCAGTGATGTGAGGCTCTGCACCAGCAGCAGAGAGCCTGACTTTGCGTCTGAAACTGATGGCTGGCGTGGTGCAGACTCGCAGCGGCAGGCTGTTGCTGCAGGACTGAATCCGTCTTTTCCAAGAAAAGTTAGATGTTTAGACTCACAAACAGCTCGTCGTAATGCACCTGAGAAATGAACAGGGTCACATTCAGTCAGGAGCAGCTCGACTGATGTTATTCAGCTGTGGTAAATGCATCGAAACACAACAGGGATTTCTCAGAAGTTACCATGAACCACAGGAAGTAGTTCCATTTCACACCAAGAACAGTAGAGTCCCAGAGAGCACGGCTGCTGGTTTTTCCCTCTCTGTAAGTGGAGCACAAAATCACTGTCAATACCTTGTTGCTTAAATAATTATGGTCATATCTCAAGTCTGTCTTTTCAGAACTAGCTGTCACTAATGTTTGTTACTGCAAACATTTCGATCCTTTTCACTGAGGCAGATTCATAACATAGATTCATATAATACATCTTGTCACTGAGTGTACATGTTGTTATGTGTTATTGTTGGTAGTAGTAGTAGTAGTATTAGTAGTATTGGTATTATATAGTACAGCGCCTTACTTTGACTGTGCATGTTGTTATATATTTTTATTAGTAGTATTATCATTAGTATTGTTATTATTATTATAAGACTCTGGACTCACCTGGTGCAGTAATTTACCTCTGTGTAATAATTTGTAATAATAATTTTGAATACATCTTTTTTTTATTCATACTTTTATATATTTATATTTTACTTTGTGTTTGAAGTGTATTCTTATTCTTATTCTTATTCTTATTCTTTTGGAGCTGTGTGTAACAAAAAGCAATTTCCCCCTGGGGATTATTAAAGTAATTCTGATTCTGATAACAGACACACTGGCCACATGGATAATTATTTCTAAATGCTCGTTCTGGTAAGAGTAAATGACAAGTCTAAATGATGAATGAAGCTTTTTCTGTTTGGTCACATACAGTACTGCTTTTAATAGCTAGGTTGACATCAGGCCCTTTTCACACAGGATGAGGTGATATGACTCATTACCATCCACTGCATTTTCTTTATGAGCTCCTGAATGCACCACACCTGCTAAACGGGCTGAATGCAAAAAGCCTCACAGCAGGCGAATAGCAGCACTGATCTGAGTCAACTTTTGATGCAGTTTTAATCGTAATGCTTGAGAGGTATGTGAATGAATCAAAATTTGAATTATGGCAGCACAAACGAAGAGACAAGCGCAGTAAAGACTTCTGCTGATGAGAAACCGTCCGCTCACTGTTAACTAACCTTTCTCTTTGGTGAGGTCTTGTAAACTCTCCTGCGTTTCTGCTTGGAAGATCGCTGCACTTTAATAGCTTGATTGGAAAAAATGTAGTTGAATGAAGAAATGAAGTAGCTGGAGCATAGTTTAAAACAACACCAAGCCCAACGTGACAGGAAAAGAATGATATACATGTGAAATGTTGAATAGCATGTGAAGGAACATCGCTGCATGTTACGGTATAAACCTGCTTTATGACGCTCCTTGTTTGATGGGATGAGCAAATGAAAACAATATATAATGAATTCATACATACAGACATGCTAAAAAAAGTAACAATCAACCATATTAAACGTTTCGTTATATCATAATCATTATATGAGGTGATGAATTGAGAGATAAGCTCAGAAAATGTCTCTAACTCTCTACTGAGCTGCAGCCATCATGAACTTGTAGGCTACCGTAGGTACCAAAGCGTTTTAGCCACTTTAGCAGTTATACTGAAAAAATCATATTGAAATCCTGCTGGTGCATCAATGTAGGAAAGCACCAGTCAGACTCCACATCCTCCAGAGGGAGTTTGGGTGGGACAGCTTTTCTTCGGCTCTGCCCGTCATCAGGAAGCAGATTTTAACGCTAAAAATCACTGGAACACCTTTAACACCTAAACTGTGTGTATGTGCTAACAGCCTTTCATCCTCAAATTACATTTTCTTGCCTTGCTGCCATTGAAAAACAAACACAAGTGAGAAATAATCTGATTTCCTGACCAGTAATGACTGAAGCTGGATTTATCCCTCAGCGTCAGTCAAACAGAGGTACAAAGATGTGACTATGTGATGTGATCACTACAGCTGGGACCGGCCTGCACGACGCACACAATACAGGAGGAGTTTTCTCACAGACGTGGCTGCTGCAGCCGTTTCCAGCCTCTGTTCGCTTTGTCTTAGAGGAACAGAAACAATCAACAGGTTTTCAGTGGGCGGGGACAGTTCAGAGGTCACATGATCAGCAGATGTGTTTTCACATACATTTACTGACAGATTGAGCAGGAGAAACATCTTCTCTGATAGTTTGAGGGTTTCTGGACACACTAGCGACACAAACTTATGCCGAAATAACATCAGAAAGTGGATTTTGTGTAATATGGCACCTTTAAATCACAACTGCATCATTATGGTGGTTTCTGCAACAGCGCTGAATGGAAATGACAATACTTCACTGTTACAAACCCTTTTGACTGCTTTTCTAAGAACACAGGGGTGTAGAAACATTACTAGGAACTTAACCTGAGTTTGACCGCATGCACTGGGTAACAGGTTTCTGGGTTGTAGTCCCTGCCACAGAAAAAGTCCCTCCTCCCTCAGTAGCATTATACGTCCCGTAAGAAGGGCTGTGGTAGTGAAGGCAGCGAAATGAGTCATGCTGCCCCGACTTGTGATGAGCATCATTCACACCGAAATAATATCTATTCATTCAACACTGTGAATCAAGATGTGATTCTGTTCTTTGGCCTTTTATCATACCTGCCTTGTACAGTGCTCCACTAGTTTGTCGCTAATTGTAGAAACATTCCTGTTCTTTCTAATGCCAGTGAGAAAATGAGCATCAATGCCACACTTTAAGCCATGAAATACGTATATTGTTCAGACTGTAAATCAGTTCTTTGAAGCTCTGCACAGGTGAGTTTACCTTCTGGTTTGGGGCGCTGACCTCCTGGACCATCCAGCGTTGGACTAGCCGAACTACATCCTGCTAACCCTCCAGCGTCTTGCAGGCCCCTGATGTCTTGTTTGGGAGTCACAATGTCAAACTCCATCCTCGTGGGAGCGACAGGTGTGGTGGGCACTTTTTTACCAGCTTCACGCTCCCTCACACCCACGGCGGACTTTCCCGCCTCAGCCCCTCTGTCATCTACACCTGGCTGCAGGATTTGTTCTGTCTGCTGGCAGGTAATCCAGCTATCGTCCTGCTGAGCACTTTCCTGACCTTTCTTTGAGCTGTAAGATCTGACCGTTCTGCCTCTGGGTGGCCGGCCCTTCAAACCCGGGATCATCACCTGTAACTCATGACCTGCTTCGGCCTCGTCTGTCCTCTGGCTGTTCCTGGTCTCAATCTGCCGTGGACTGACTCTCCCTATACTCCTGACTTCATAGCCTCCACCTGCCAATTTACATTAAGTCAAATTGTTAGCAAACAGATACATGTGGCAGTCACATTTGTCTGAGCTAGAATGAACATTAATGTTGTAGAAAAATGGAGAGTGAACTTTGGAACTCTTTGTCCAGTGTCTTAACACCAAAACACGGGACGTTACAGCGCTTGAAAGCCACCATGGCAACAATTATGTTACCCTCTCTCTTATTTGATTATGAGATAAAGACTTAAAACGGCCAGTTTACACAGGAAGTATTCTCTGTACACTTTCACACATTTGATTGGCCCACAGAGTGTCGGGTCGCACCAGAAGTTGGGCCAGATTCAACTTTTCAGGTTGGTGGCAGCGTTTCCCGTAGCTGGTAGTTTATTAGTGACAGAGTTAATCCTCCTCGACACTATAATGTGGCCTTATATATATATATAGGTTTGTTTTTTTTTTTTGCCAAATCATCATTTCTATTTGTTCATATGAGCTGAGGCCACTACACTATACCTTTGTAGGTAAATAACCACGGGTGTAGGCGTCTCCCTGCTCTAGCTCACCCATGTGTTCGGTCAACCATTTCAACAGCAGTGGGTCTTTTCCACACAAAGCTGTGAAAGAGGGGAAAGTTTGCATTTCACTCTATACTTTGGATTAGTGACTTCATGTTCACAGACTGTCGACCTTTCCCCATGTCAGAACTTAGAATCAACAAATCTGTGGGATTTCAATTAATGTGGACCGAGTGCTTTTTGTTGCATTTACAATTTATGATTTTGGCAAAGTCTGGTGTATTTTTTAAAGAAAAATGTTGCCATAGTGTAGTTTTAATGATTTTGGTTTGGAGGAACAGATGAATTAGTCTAATGGAAAAAAATACAGTCATTCAAAGCCATTACGGAGTCTTTCGGTAATGTCGGCTCCCCTATTAAGTGCTTTTAACACACATTCGTCGGCCTCTCCACGCTGCGTTTTGATGATGTTAACGAGTGGTCATGCACGATTACATATACAAGGGTCTTGGGGGGGGTGGGGGGTAGCTGATGAGCAAAGAAAGGCTTTAATGGAACACTTGTCTGCTCTGCCCGTCTGCACAAATCACACATTGGTGAAGTTTGAGCTGTAATGAGACAAATCACATCAGTGTAATCATGTTTAATCTTATTTTTCTGTCTTAGCCTGTTTGATGATAGTGCATTTAGCATCAGCTTGATTAAATGAACTCGGCTCCCACGACTCAACAATCAAATGTGGCCATTAAACTGCTGATTACACATACTGCTGAACTGCACATGCATAGGTCACAAATAATCACTGTTGTCCTCCACGAATAAACTACAGAAGAGGTTAAGATCTAAATGTCAGTGAATTATACGACACTACGCTGTAAATGACTGGTGAGAATATCATGGGCTCACTTTTGTGTATTTCATTTTAGAATTATTATATGCAAGTTATTATTATATAATTGAATATATTTTTACATACACTGTGGTAGTGGCACAGCTTTTTATATGGAGACTGGTCAGTTTATTAGGTACACCTGGCTAAAAGTAGTGCAGGCTGATACTAAACCATAGCTTCATAAGGCAGCTTAACCACTAGTTAGTAGATGATCCGTTTATAAAACATGGCATTGTTATAGGTTAAACTCAACAGTTTATAAAGCAGTTTAAATTACTACCACTTCAAGTACTGACGCTGGGCCGTTCAGAAACATCACACTGTGGTTGAAGGGAAAAGAAAAAACAAAAAAACAAGGCATGAAAAAGAACAAGAAAAACAAATTGAATGCGAACATTTATTTAATTGTGACTTAACTGAATTCATATGGATGTTTGTAGTGAACATAAAGCGGTCGTACCCACAGCATTTAGGTTTACGGTAATTACTTAATTAGAACTGAAATTAAAAAAATAAAGGTCTCTTCTTCTCTTTCTTTGGGTGAAATCAGGCGTGTCTAAAGCATCCATATTCATCACCCATAACCTACAAACACATCATTAAAACAGAAACAAATGATCACCCACTTCTACAGAAAACAAATGAGATCCTGGTTTTGTATTTTAATGATTCAATCAGTGCTGCACTTTCAATACTTTTGCTTAGTTATGTGGTTTTTAACTGAGAACAGGCCTTAATGGCCTTAATAAGATGTGCTGTCACACTACATAAGGAGCTGATCCGAGACGTCCGAAGCCTCATCATGTGCACGGTGAGAGTGTGGGCCGTTTGTCTGAGGCTGCTCTACCATACTTAGATAATTAACAACATAGCGTGCAGAAAATACTGCAGTGATGAAATATAAAAAATGTGCACACATGCTGTGAACTGAATATGATGCTTTTTATTGCTCTGCAGATATTTCAACAGCGGTTTAATATCGATCTACTGTTAATATTTGGTTTGTCACCATCATGTGCACTGGACATGTTGTTTGGGCTTTATTTGCTCATCATTTCTCTTGTTCCCAGGTTGTTAGTTACCTGTTGGAGTGCAGGGGGCTTTCTGCCTGGACCTGGACAGCCTGCGATCCCTGCTGTCTGTCTGCCTGCTCTGGCTATCCACCTGCTGCCCCTCCTCACCTCGCCTCTGTCCTCTGACTTCTTTCTGTCCCTGTGACAGCTCTGCGCTCTCCTTCCTGACTGAAATAGCACTCTGTCCATCAAAAGCAGAGGCTTGTCCTTGCCCCTGGGCCCGCTCAGAGCCAAAACATTCTTCTGACAGCAGGACAGGGCTCTCCATCCTGGGAGGTGACGCCGTCTTCGTCTCTGTTTGTGGGCTGTCTACGTTGGCTTCGTCCTCGAAAAGTTCGGGGGTAAAGAAGACAGTCTGGTCCTCATCCTCCTCGTCTTCATCTGGGTTGTCTGCAGAGGGTGGCTCACTTTCACAGCTGGGAGGGGCCGTTGCTGTAGAGGGCTGCGGAGGCAGATTGTGTGGTTCCACGGTGGTTTCACTGGAGCAGTCTGGAGCTGCCTCAGTCTTCTGTAGTGTAGAGGAGGTCTGCTGATTTTCCCTGTGCTTGGAGTCACTAGATGCTTCCAAATGCTGGCTGAAGCTACTGGGAGTTTTTTCTTTAAAGATTGGCTTCTTCAAGCAGGTCCTGGCGGGGCTGGAGGTGAAAATGTGGTACAGAGGCAGCACCGGGTTTTTTCTGTGCAACAGGGGCTCTGCTGATGGACTGTGCATCGTCTTGGACCGCGCTGCATCAGGAAGACAACACAGTCAAACTCAATTCATAAACCTAATACTAACATATCAGTGACAGAGCAAACATGTTAAGAGTCATAAAGAAGCTCTTTAGTGTCACAGACTGGTCTGCAGGGTACCGTGGCTGATTTTATAAATAAAGATATACAGTAAATGCAGGCTTACGCTCAATATAACCCAAACAAAGGTCAAGGGGATTTAATTAAAAGCAACAGTCCAACATCTGCTCATCAGTTTGCTCCAGCGCCACTCAGGCACGCAAAGGACCTTACAGTAATGAGGCAAGCCACTCAACTGATCCCAGTGCCCCCACCCCCAGCATCCACCCCCAACTATCAGGGGTGGGGGCATGAGGAGGGGGCGGGGGCGTGCTACTGCTCCACTACCACCCCTATCCAACACACTGAATTCATCTGAGCAAACAGCTCCACTTGTCATGACCCAAAAGACAAAGGGTGCTCGCCAAGGCGATGTGCAAACCCGTCACCTCCACATATGTTCTCGTGGTGATGTCACGCTCATACATCCTGCAGCATCCCCGAGATGAACTTTAGCTCTTTAATGTTGCCCCTTACCAGAACACACACACACACACACACACACACACCGACCTCCACATTCACTCTTAAACAACAAGGCTGGTAATATTCTGGGTTTTCTGATTGTCGCATCTCATAAAAAGACCGAGGCCGGCAATGATTTGATCCCTCTAACAAGTATTATCAGAGAGATAGAGCTCCATTGTTGTACAAAAACTGCTAAAAACGCATCAATGACTCACATTGTTACTCTGGGTAACATGTTTGTTATCATGAACATACACAGTGCTGCTGCTACCAATAGTCACTGGAGCATTAAACATGGATTAATACGCTGAAGGAAATAGTCCCCAACAAATAAACTGTTTACTCTGAGGCTTCAAATCTACATCTTTAGTAGACAGAATAAAGCTAAGAGCCACTAACAGGGAGGGGATGTGTTTCTCCGTCTTTCTAATATTGACAGACAGAGGAACATTGCTGGTTTACATTACATTACATTTTTAAATTTTTTATTTGCCAATCTTAGACTGCATTTTGTTTAGGTTGAGTTCTTGTCTTGGTATCAAAACCCAAGTAGCAATGCCACGGTTTTGGTCTTTTCATACCATCTGTTGGCAATAAATAAATACATAAATAATACCACCGCCTGTCATCACCAATTCAAGAGTGGCACTATTAAATAGGCCTTGATGGAGATTGGCAGAGCGCAGTTTCACAGAACCAAAACCTAAAAGTCTGTCATTTAGGGGCTTGGAGAAGACTTGAGATATATTAACCTTGCAGCACCAAAACTCTTTCTTTTAACACGATTAGCTCACCTGTGTTTTCACTTTGATCAGCTTTCACCTGTGTCTGAGAGACGAAACGGAAGGGTGAGGGACTCATTTTCTGTTGGGGTTCAGGTGGTTTGACACACGAGCTGGGTGTGGGAGGCTCTGAGGCCTTGGACAGACCCCGTCCCTCTACAGATACCGGGAAGTGACCATTAAGAGCTGAGAGAGTGGAGCTGGGGCTCTGGCTGTCTGCAGGGGCTACATTCGCCTTCTGCTGCACCTGAGAGAACGCTGCCAGAGACTGCATGGCGCCGCTGAAGGTGTCATGATGCTGGACGAGCTGGCGGACCCATTTAGACAGACCTGAGAGTGCAGGAACACACACATCAGAGACAAACCATGCCAGAAACATTTCAGTGGATAACTATTGCCATCTAGTGGTCAAGATCAGAGGCTGTGCAGAGTTTGACAGACAAAGCCAACCAGTGTTCACACACTGTGGACATCATCGGGTACCTGTGATGTACTTATTGGGATTATTCCTGTAACGGTCATCCACTAGGATTAGGGCACCCCAGTCATTCTTGTGGCGGATGCACCTGTGAAATGAAGTTTGAAGGTGTAACTACAAAAGACAGAGCCCAGAGGTAAATTTGTCTAGCTGCAGAGGACAGACTTACCTCCCCAGGGCCTGGTTTAGAGCTCTGTAGGCCTGAATCTCGTACCAGCGATGGCCTGAGAGGAGGCCTCTGGACTTGGAGTGCTGGTCATTGTACTTCATCTTCAGTTCCACCTGAAATCACAGACCGGTATTTTAAAAAATGATTCAGTGTCCTTTGGGACAATAGAAAAATAAAAGATTCATTTTCAAGCATCACACAACCTCTGACACCATTTTGGTAACCGTTACTGCTGTTTGAGAGTGTTCTTTATTTTTTATGATAGGACATTACTTACTAAACGTATTTCAAAGACCATCAAACCAACAGAAATGTTCAGTTGATCTGTTCAGTCTTACAGCTGCTCACCAGCACAACACTTTGTTGTCCAGGAACTGATCCCAACAACCATGAATAAGTAGTAAGAGACAGGATAAATTAACAGACAGGACATCCTGGTGGCCTCCTGCATGAGGTGCAAATCATAAAATCCCAACATCCTTGGCACCTTTGTTGAAAGTCTCCCCGACCTCTCCTCTCTAGTTGCGTCTGCATTGAGCACTATTAAAAAAGGCTAAACAGGTAAGTGAGTAAGAGAGTGAGTAAAGTTTATTCAGTATAGCAATTTACACAGAACAAAGACACAAAGTGCATTAAAGGAGTGAAAGAAAATAAAAACAACAATAATAAAATACCTAAAAATAGTTTTCTCCAAACTACTGCAGTAAGATATTGAACTAAACCGTCGTAGAAAACAATAGCCGTAACTGTGGCAGCACCTGGAAAAGAGGGTTTGATGCATGTCTAATGACGGAGAATTAATTGGATTATCTTGTATATGAAGGGGAAAAGCAAGAGGGCGAAGGATCTAGGGCAAACAAATGCTACTGAGGACCCGAAGGGGTCGGCTACACCTGCCCTCGTAGACAGATGTGTTCTGAAAGGGGAACAGAGGGGCTAAAGAGAGGCCGTGACTGAGTAGAGTGGAGGTAGGAGGGGGGCAGACAAGGTGGTCTAGGTGACATGAAGCATCCCTGCACAAAAATGCCAGGAAAGCATCCATCCATTTGCATCTGTCGCTGCTGATTTTAGCGCTAACCTTTCAGAATTGACAAGTGAAAAGTTCAGCTGGCGTCTGACGGGATGCCATGCAGGGCAGGCTGCTGAACGGGGCTATAACTGCTTTTGACAGGTACCGTGTGTTCGCCCTGAGCCACCAAACACGGGGCCGTGGCAGGTACAGCCTGTTCCCTCACGCCGCATCACGTAATGCCACTGTGGCCTGTCTGGGCTGGTGTACATAAACAAACAAGCGGAGTCACAGGAAATCCTAAATGTCGCCCTAAAGTTGGAAAATGACTAATAACACCTCACCCAAGAAGCACACAAACAACTGAGCAACACCTGCCACCGCGGGGGACCTCAACACTGACACTGGGAGACATTTACAGTTTGCAGGATGTAGCCTGGGTTTGTACGAGATTTAAAATCACAGGTTTTATCTGCGTAAATAGTCATTGTGCAGGCTGTCAATGGGGGTGGTGGGGGGTGGGGGGTGGCAACTCATGTAGCCATGTCACACAGGAAGTCTTGTTAATGCTGCTGGCTTCGTGGTGAGATGTTTGCCAATGCATGAGACACCAGAGCAGTTAAAGAATCTACTTCTAAACCCACAGCTTGAACAGAAAGGCCAGTAGCCTCGAGCCGGCCGTGTCATCTAAATCCAATCACAGTCCATTTCAGCGTTCGAGCCATCACGTCCCTGCTCTGTACCATGTCATCGTCCAATCTAACATGACAGGTTGCATATGTGAAAAAGCCAATTCTGGCTGCTAGCAAATCTCGCAAATGTGCAAGAAACCACAAGCTAGAAGGGATTAGTTAAAATGTCAAGAGATCACTCGCTTGTTTTGGCCTTGTCCTCTACAGCTACCTGTTCATCCCTAAAAACATATATTTGACCAGTAGGCATGATTCGCAGCTGAGCGCATCTGTTTGAGCTACATTTTACGCAGGGTGTGTGTGTGTGTGCACGTCAGTGTCAGTGTGCACGCCCCTGGCAGTCCGGGACATCTTGTGCCTGTCACTGAGATTGCTGAGCGCCTCATCTGCCACATAAGGCTGAGCTGACAGCTGAGTGGCTCATCTTGAAGACAGTGTCCACGTGTGTGTGTGTGTGTGTGTGTGTGTGTGTGTGTGTGTGTGTGTGTGTGTGTGTGTGTGTGTGTACACTCACAAGGGCACCACCAGAATATCACACTGCTTTCCAACATGCTCATGGATCAGCTCACACCAAGGCTACACACACAATCCTACTCATTCTTTGATAGTTGTGGTCCACTAAAATGCAAACTTGATTTAAGGATGAAAAGTCAAGTTGCTAGTTGATTCTGCCGTTATGTGTAAAAAGCCCTGAATGGTAATGAAGAGGGATCAGTGTGGGACAGGGCTGCTGTGGAATTTCTTCTATTATCTCAGTCTCATGGGTGTTTTGTCTCTGACTTGTATGGGCCTATACAGTTTTTCTAGCTCTCTCAGCATAAACACCATTAAAATTGATCAAACAAGAATAATCTCACCGTGAACAACTGTACTTTGTCAGACCCCTTTTCTACAGTTTACAGATTAATTACAGGAGTATAATAAATATATTTATTCCCTCAACATTTATAGCTGTTGTCATTACGCCACTAAAAGAGTAGAGATGATAATAAGGTAAAGAAACAACAGCTTACATTCACTTTTGGGAGGTTAAAGTTGTTTTAAAGCTCACTCATTTTCTCTGGGAGTCAGTCAAATGAGAGGGACTCACTGAAAACCTATCAACATCACTGAACTTGACTTATGCGGTCTTGACCACAGCCCTGCTATCAAACTTCAATGCTTTTTTTGGTACGGACCAAAATATCTGCATAGCACCAACAATAGAAAACTGCCAAGGACAGAGAGCTGGTTAGACTAACACAGGTCCTGATTTAGTCTTTGGCTTCTTTAGTAAAACTGAAAACAGGTTCATGTCTCAAACTAAGTGTTGTTTTGGTGTCTGTATCAAAACCTTGTAATGTATCAGCACTAGTATAGAAACATGTGCAAACAGTTCCCCGCCACAGTAATGAATTGTGTGAAAAGGTCTACATTTAAAAGGGTAACTAAAGGGTTGAACATGCATCAACAAAAAGAATGTGGACTTGGACGTCTCTCTAAAGCTGGCCTGTGGTGCTGACAAGGACAGTACAAGTGGTGATCATGTGTTATATAGCTCTCCTTCAGGGGCTGATGATAAAGCCATATGGATGGGGTCTTGAGTGTGCCTGGAGCATCCATCACCCGCTCTTCTTGATGATTTCCATAAACTCGACATTCCTCCAAAATCCCCTTTATCCATCCGTTTTACATGCTTGCAGGCCTGAGAATTAAAACGCTCTCGTGGTTGCCTTCAATAAAGAGGCTGGCCAAGCCCTTCATTAAACTAAGAGAGATGCCTTATCAGTTGTAAGTGTCTTTTTATTGCTTGTTAAAGCCACTTATTGTTTGACTAACTCACGCAGGACGTGACTGTTCACTGTAAAACATGCCATTGGAAAAACTCAACATAAATGTAATACCACCTTTGGCAGGGCTTTCTCTGCAGAGGACTTTTCAAGTTCAACCTTTGATCTTTGTCACAATAACACAACAGGCCAGTAAAATGCCATGCTATGTGCTTAGGCTGTAGAGTCGAAGAGTTATGCCTGTCTGGGAATGCAGGTCATGCAGGCATCTAAAGTGCTGGAGTGGTTTAAATGGAGGGAAGCTGGGCTTATACCTCTTATCCTAGCAATGGGGTGCTGCCGTGTGAGTGTGGCATAGAATGAATGAAGTAATGTGTCTGGGTCCATGTGTGTTCTTAGGAAAATGTGCACATGTTAGCACTAGTGCATGGACATGACAATGTAAGAACATGTCACACAGGTGATGTGTGTGTGTGTGTGTGTGTGTGTGTGTGTGTGTAATAGGGGAACTAGTTTCTGTGCGAGACATATGGTCTGAATACGATACGGTGTGAATCCAAGTAGGTGAAAATGTGTTAAAAGAAAAATCAGCCCTAACACATTAACACTGTTAACAGCTACCGGTGTTTCCAAAAAGAAAAAATGTGGGAATGCAGAGCTTCCCACAGAATAATGTAGCAGAGCCCCACCGCTTCACAGCAAACACAGACCTCTGCCACTTTAGCCAGGAGGAATTATTACACTTATGAGATACAACATTAACCTGCAGAGCACTCGGGGTGCTACGTCATACTACTCATGTATTTAGTTTGTGATGCAGTTGTTGAGGCCGTCATGTGGCCGTCACAGGAGATCCATCAGGACCTTTCTGAGTCTGCTGAGCAGGCGACAAACATTGGCTGTTCACATTTTACATTCAAGTTTTTTGAGTTAGGGAAGAAAGACCGCCAGGACCACCAGAAGGACCGCCTTATTTCAGAAGATAATCTGTCCAGCCGTCCACAGCGAGAGACAAATCTGGTTTTCATCACTTTTGAATTGTTCCATGAATTGTTACAAACATGATGTTTGTCAATTTAAAAGATCATTTTTAAGTCTTAAGACTTTCTTAAGTCTCAGTTTGTGGTAAAACTGTTAAAGTATCTGCAAATATCCACCATCTGAAAGACAACAGCCTAACGTGTCATGGCGTGGCGTCCAGCTAGCCAGCGGCGCTAAAGCTGTGATGTGTGTGTGTTTGGTATCAGGATGTGGTCCCAGGAGCAGGAAGGGGGGTCTGCTCCTTCTGTGGCTTCAGGCTGACCAAAGGACCAGGAGTCTCTGCTAAAACACAGCAGGTCAGATTATGTTACATAGTTAGCTAGCTGCCAGGTGACGTATGTGGTTGGAGACTTTCTTGACATGCGAAATTCTCTTTTAAACTGACAAACACCAACAACTCACAGAAAAATTCAAGTGGGATCAAAAACGTATTTGTCTACTGGACACATCATTTTCTGAAATAAGGTCCCACTGGGCCGACCAAAATGGCGACTTCCTGCTTTTTGAAGTATTAAAGTGAGCAGTTTTAATAATGACTGTTCGTCAAGAAGCTGCACCGTGTTATAAAGAAGGTTGATGTGCAGCTATTTCATCAACACTGTTCGCTTGCACCAAAAACACTTTTGGAAGATCTTTAGTATAGATCACTGTGTTTCCCTGTAGCGTCATGCATCATTACTCAGAAAATATGGTGATTAAAAAGAGGGCTCGCTCAGTCCTGGGTTCCTCTCCCAGCAGTGATTATTACACCATTAGATGTGCCAGGGCCTGTGTGTCTGACCCCTTAAAGAGCCCGTTATCTCTCCGACAGAGTATCTGTGCTAGTTTAGCATGCTACGAGGGCTAGCCTCATGGCCTTGACAGTTATTAGTGTCAGTGTCCCTATCCTCTCAGCGGTGTAATGGGGTTAGCTCAAAGACCTTTACAGCCCCCCAGGGCTTCTCTGGGGGCAACAGTGCCTCTGCCACTGAAAGAGGAGATAACGGGGGAGGAAGAAGAGAGAAGAAAAGGCAGGAACGAGCAAAGCCAAGGTTTAAGACGTGAAGAAGAGATGCCGAAAGAAGAAAATGCAGTTTGGAAAGAAAGCGTGCTCGGTCCGGTGTGAGCAGAGTGGACAACGGCAAAATAATCCAATCCAATCCTGGAGTCCAAAACAAATAGTACCTTTGGGGGCTTGATGTATCAATCTCAGACAATATTCAAACCAGATTTGAAGGCAGGATGACGCAAATTTTATCACAAGTTTCAGAGACCTGAGGACTGATATTTTATATTTACTGGCTATAGCTTGACCAGAGCCCACATCATGACAAAGACAATAGTAGTCAGTATCTGTGTTTCGGGATGCAGAGACCCATATGGATCATCTCAGCACGGCCGCAGAAGAAGAAAATCACGCCTTTAGCTCTTTTGACGACACACAGTCAGTCTTTTGTCTTTTAAACTGTTTAACTTATTGTGTTTCTACTGTTGTCTTGTGGTTTTTGCTTGTTCTGATTGACTGTTGCTTTTAAACGGGCTTTATAAATAAAGTTGGATTTATGTGTTATCTTAAAGACAAAATGAAATTACGGGTTTTGGTGTGACTTTTACAGGCAGTAAAGTGTCAGCAGTCGCCACCATCAGCCTCGCCTACCTGATCCTTCAGCAGACACAACTATGACATGATTTGGCAGGAGATGGCGAACGCTCTCTGAGGAGCTGAGCACATGAAGCAAATAAACAAAGGCTGTTGATGTGGAATACAGAATATGTCATTAGAAATGCACAGTCTCTTCACGCTTGGCCAGCTCCACCTTGTCCCTAACTAGCTGTGGCTTCCTCAATCCTCCCCCTGGTGTTCTGCCCCATCTACTTATCTCCTAGTTTATTCCAGATCAGACACTTTCTGTTACAAGCTTGATGTGACACCGTTACACTAAGACATCACTTTCATTATTCTGTGTGTTGACTTTTAATAAAGGAATGCGGGTACTTACCTTCATGATGATATGCATTTGTTTTTTATGCATTTACTGCCTTATTTTTGTGTTTATTCATTTTCTGGGTCAACCAAAGGAATAAAATAATGGTAGGAAATAACATGTGGTATCACTTCAATCAATGTCTGACATCAGACTGGTTATCACTTGTATCATCTCAATACAGAATACAAATGGTTCGATAGGATATGATTCCTGCATGCCAGTGCCACCAAACCAAGAACGTTACCTGGATAAACAAACCCCGTCAAACAAGCACAACCAATATATACTTTCTGGCTCCCCCACGCTGTCTGTGCCACTCAGCCCACTGGTTACTACTCTAGAGGAAGGTCTTTACAAAGGGTCACAAAGAAAATAGCTTTACTTTTTTTAAAAAGGCTCATTTGCTTTAACAGCTGGCCACTGTAGTTTTGACGAAACGTTAAACAGAAAGCAGTAGCTCATTTGTTGGGACTATTTTCAGCAGTGCATTAATCCACATTTAGTGGCCTAGTGAGGTTTTGGGGCTGTGTTTGTAGGACAGAGTCAAAATAAATGTAGGAACATAATACATGAGTATTAATGTGCTCATTTTCAGAAATAAGAAAAACATGGAACGTCCCCAGACTAGGTCAATACCTAATAAGTATTCAGATTTAATACTGAGCTCCAATCAAGCCTAGCCCAGTAGTTACTGTTGTTTGGAGTCATTTCTTTCATTTGAAGGTCTGATATCTCCATCAGTTGTTTGTTTTGGAGGTGAAACATCAAAAATTGTTTCCAGTCCACATCCATAACTGACTGGAAGTGTCAGTAGTTTTACTTGTTACTACTTAGTGAAGAGCTTCAGTGTTCCACTGCTGTTATGAAATTATTTTAACTTAATACGAGACTTTTCATCTTAATTCTAACAGCAGCAGCAGCAACTGGACTCTCATATTGTCCATAAAAGGTAGCGAACTCTAATATGAACTTCTGCAGTGCAAACACAAAATAGAAAATTAAAAAAAGAAATCTGATAAAAACAACAAAAAAAAGCGAAGCAGCAATGCCCTGAGAGCTGACAGTGGTGAAGCTGACAGCTCTGGCTAAGGTGAAAGGGTCTGGGAAGCTTCAATCACCCACATGTCTTGCCACACTGACAGAACAGGTTAGTGAAAGCTTCGTCGTGCTCTGACAGGAGGATGTGGAGGAGTAAAGGGGAGGAGAGGTGGGAGGCGGGGAGAAAGGAAAACTTAAAGGTCAACTTTATCTGCTAAGGACGGGGCAGACACAGCAACATCGCTTTGGGATTTTTTTTACGGATCACCAAAAAGAGATGCTCTTATTTGGTGTGTGTGTGTTTGTGCGTGTGTTTGTGTGAGAGTATGTCTGTGAGATATATTTTTATGTTCATGCTATTCAAAGTGTTGGATCTTGGCCAAAGAAATGAAGAAGTGGACATCTTACAGACACTAATGTTACCATGGTAGCACTTTTAACAACACTGAACTGAGGCTTCAATCTGCAAACAGCAGCATACTGTGTGATTGTTGATGCATTTAGACGTCAAACTTACCTTTTTACACTTTTGCACAGATAAAACTAACATTATATGGAGAAGGCAAGGCTCGCCGTTTCCCCCTGCTCCCAGTCTTTATGCTAAGCTACTCATCTCCTCGCTGTGACCTCTTATAAATAGGCACATAAGACTATTCCTCTTTTTATTTCTCTGTATTTCATTGCAGTAACTCAAGATTTCAGGTGCTGCTGGATGCTGGTGGTGCCGACATGCTGGTGCCCTACTTTGTAAATATCAGTATATTGCTGTTGGAGCATCAAATCAAACTGTGTCCTTGTGTTCCAGCAGCCAAAGCTCCACTTTTTTAGTGTGTACAAATGTAAGAGCAGGATATTTGCAGTGTGACTGTGCTTACCTGGAGGTCTTTGATGTTTGGGAAGGGAATCCCAATGGTGACCACTGCCCTGGCATTGTCATCTGTGAAGTCGAGTCCTTCACTCACCTTACCCCTACAGACAGCAATCAGCAGTGCCCCTAGAGCAAAGGAGTCACATACAGGACATGATAAGTAATATGCAGTCAAAGTCTGAGTAATAACTTTCATTGAAAATTAAGACAAAGCTGTACAAATGACAACTAAGCTCAGATGCAGCAGCTCCTTTACCATTCTTGTTACAAATGGAAGGATTATTCTGTGAGCGTTAGACTAAATCTGGGACATATTAGTGTGTTCTGGTACTTGACAGACCTCACCGATTAAGCCGCTTCATAGTGACATAGCAAAACCAGTAGCTGGTCCAAAAGGGTCAGTGTGGTGTTCACCAGTCTCACCTCTTTCCTCACTGTATTTGATGGCATCATAGTACAACTGAAGCAGTTTGTCAAAGTCCCCCTTGACACCGCTGCGGGGCTCTGTGATCACAGTTTTCTGTTGTTCTAGCTTCTCCCAGAGACCAGTGTTGGTCCATCTGTCTCGCAGCTTGTCCAGCATCTGATTAAACCACAGGAGGCATCACGTTGTAAATATAGATTCTAGCCAGCGATTTGTTAGAAAAGCAGAAATTCTTCAGTCAGGAGAGGGAAGCTATACATTGGCGTGTGAAAGGAAAATCCTGTGTCTGACTGATGAGCAGGTAGGCACCTTACATGGTACCCTTTGTCATCAGTGTATGAATGGGTGGATGTGAATGTGAAGTCACAGTGCTTTGAGTGGTCCAAACACTAGAAAGGTAACATACAAGCACTGTGCGTTTTACCATTTACCAATCAAACTGTAGTTGTAGTTAAAAAAAAAAAAAAAAAACCCAGAAGGAAACAACCTTGATGCGTGAAAATATGCTTCAGGGCACATTTACACCGATATATTGTGAGTGAATCCAAGTCATTACGTGGCCTGTGTGGATAAATGCATTAATTAAAACATAATACATAAATAAAAAAGTATCATATATTACCCTAAAGGCAACACAAGCAGCACTGTGTGGTCATTCTGGTGCCAGAGATGAGGACCTTGTCCACTTAACCAGACGACGACATGATTTAGGTGATTGTTCAGTGTATCAGTGTACTGAAAAGACAGCAGGCGTGATGGATCGAGGAGCATCTTAGCTCAGAAATACAACCTACAAACACGCCTAAAGAAATAGAGAAGCACTTTGAGGGAAGCACTGTGTGGCAGTCGGCCAAATGGAGCTGCACGTCAGGAGAAAGCAGCAGGTCTGCATCTTCAGATGCTGTTAAATTGTATACCAGGTAAGAAACTGCAGCACATTAAGACACAAGTCTGAAACATAAAGCTTGCAACAAAGAACAGGAAGCATTTAGCTGCCCATGTTTGCTCCTGTGCCCTCAAACAGCTTGGATTTCTTTTCTTTATTTGCACTTGGCAGAGAGCTGGTGTGTTTAAACCCCCGCTGTAATAAAATCACTGTTCCTGTACTATTGTTAGTGCAAAAAGTCAGCAGCTCTCAGGGGAGGCACATTGATCTAAAAGCCCTCATCCCAGCATGGCCACACTCATGTCTGTGCTGTGCAGATTATATCCTTGAATAAGCATGGCTTCACAATCAAAGAGCAGCTTCACTGGAATGGAAATGTGTTAGAAGGGTCAAGTAGAAGTTCTTCTTGTAGTCAGCAGAAAACTTCTCCACGGGGTAATAGTGTCAACCGGTAGAGCCTGAGCCAGCTGGGAGGGTTAGATGGATGGGGGAGTATTCAATGACATCTTGTCCCCAAAGGTACACCTATTCTGTTTCCCTGCAGCCAACTCTAGTACTCCTTCGAACACCACACACAGCCACACAGAGCGTCACTCCGCGGGTTATGTGCAGCACTGAGGAAAACAAAAAAGGCCGACAGGGAAACAGGACTGTATGAGAGCGCCGATAGTTTTTTGCATGCCAGCGTGATTGCCTCATAGTAGTGAAATGAAGCGTGCGGAAGATTTCGTCAGGTTGGTGCCTCCTAAGGCGAGCGAGGCCACTACGTTTGCATCAATAAAACATGGCACATCCACTAAACATGTAGTGTTGCATTGACAAAGACCCCCCGTTACATGCGTCTTCAACTCAGCAAACTGTTTGTCCTTCAATTGCTTTCCAGTGCAATCTTGAGCGGGAGATGAATAATTCATGTTATGTACTTTAGGCAGATCTACCACTAAACAAAATAGCCATTATCTGCCAGGCTGCACTTGGAGAGGAGCTGATTCCACAGGGTGAAGAGTACGGAGGAAAAACGCTCTGCTGACCTTGTCACATTGTTGTCATTGGTAAGGAAAGAGAATAGTAAAGGATCACGTCTTGTTGCAGACATAATCATATCATCAGAACATTACTGGACAGCACTACAAGTATCATGTTTTTACTTGGCAATTCTTTTCATCGTTGGCAGAATTGGTCACTTTGTGTACTTTTAACCATTAATGAAAACCACGGAGACCTCCAGTGAAGGACAATCCCTTAATTTGGGTTTATGATCAAAGAACATAAAGAGATATAAATATCACTGTCCAGTAATCTATGGTAACTAATAGCTCATTCAGAAGACCAAGGGCATCCTTGTAAATATGGTATCCACTTTGGATGTCAGTCTCCACAATCAACTACAGGCAACCAACAATCAGCTACAGTCAGCTCCGTGAGTATTTAGACAGCAACACAGTTTTTGTTATTTTGGCCGAGGACACCACCACAGTGGATTTGAAGTGAAACATTTGAAATTAGTGTGTGCTTTTAATGCCAACTGTCAGCATCAATTCAAATGACAGTCATGTTTTATATCATAATTCACATAATACTAGACAAAGGCATTCAGATTTAATATTCAGTAGCAAATCCTTTGAAGTGGATGAGTGCCTGAAGTCTGGGACCCACAGTCGCCACCAGACGCTGGGCTTCTTCCCTGTTGATGGTCTGCCAGGCCTCTAATGCAGCTAACTTCAGTCCCTGCTCGTTTCCCAGGCTCTTTGCCTTCTCCTGGATTCAGGTTACTGACTTGGCCATTCAAGAACATTTCATGTTATGGTCTTGAAACAGTCTGTTCTGGTTCACTGTCCTGCTGCAGTGTGAAGCGCCATGCAGTTAGATTTGAAGCAGTGGATTTGACCGGAGCACATAGGACTGCAGAACTTCTCCTCCACTCTGGTAAATGTTTATCTGTCTCATCAGTCCGGAGGATCTTGTGCCAGAACTCTGCAGGTGTTTTGAGGTAATTCTTGGCAAACTAACTGACAAAACGAAACTGTCTTTCGTTTTGTCAGCTTTATAAGCGGTTTGCATGTTGTGGTCAGGCCTCTGTAGTTATCACGGTGAAGTCTTCTCCTTATCAGGGGTTTTGACATAGATATACCTTCCTCATGGAGAGGCTTCTTCATGTGGCTGACAGCAGAAATATTTGTTCAAATCAACCTCTTTAAAAATGATTTTCTACCTATTTCTCTGATTACCTGTTTCCAATGTCTGAGCCTCACGATGACCTTCTGAAGGTGTGCATGAGCCTTTAAAGTCAAGTTCTAAATCAGATTTTAAATGCTTGCAAAACGATTTATGGAAACATTTTAATTCAGCTCTTTTATCTGGTGGGGAAAATGGAACCCAATGACCCAAATACAAAAATGGATCAATGAGGAAAAACAGACAAAAAAAAAAGAGTTTCAACTTTCAGTAGACGGTTGGCAAGACGTGATGAATCAGAGTCAACTATGACAATCCATCCCTAGTGTACATACTTGGGGAATAAAGCGGATTCTGCTCTCGAAAGATTACCGGCAAACTAAATACCACACTTAGATTCAACTCTGGGGCATTTGTCTGCTGATTTGTGCATCATTGTAGGAAAAGCACCGGTTTTACTAATGACATTAACAAAGGTGAATATTCAAAGAATGTTCACAGTGACCATCAAATGGTATTTCATTTGAAAAGTGCATCCCTAGTTATGAACTCTCTCCTCTACAACTTAATGTAGACACCCTTGAAAGGCAACTAAAGACCCCTTTCTGTAGACTGGCCTTCGTGGGATATCTTGTGTGTCTATTTTTATTGCATATATATATATAGTCTGTATGCATGTTGGATGCTTCATTTCCTCTGAAGCACTTTGTGACGTCACTCCTCTCAAGAGGTACAATATAAATGAAGTTACTTATTTACATTCTGTTCGGCAGTGATGAATTAGTTTGTTGGTTTTAGTCATTTGCATTATTATCTTCTTTGATCGTTCTGATCCAAACCATGATAAGACGGTTTGAAAAGCTCAGGACTATGTAGTTACACCTAGCGCAACATCACTTATCTTCCAGTGTCTCAGTGTGTTCTGTTCTGTTTATAATTATATACAGTGCTGGTTCAAGCTTCATCCATTCATATTAGACTACGTTCAACCAAGGGCTCGAGGAAGGCCACAGGCTCACAACTACCAATGTGGAGGAGGTTCAGTCCTTTCAGTCTGGGGGGCTATAACAATACATATATACATTTGTAAAAAGTATAAATTTGTGTTTAAGTGGGGGACATACCTAATAAAGGAACAAAACAATGTACAATTTGAAACAACACACCTGTAATAAATACCACTTTCAGAGGAGGGAATTTTATACTAACAGCACAGTGGGTTCCAATGCAGGAACACAAACTGAATTCACGGAGCATAATAACTATTCATACATTTTTTAGCACTGGTGGTAATTTGCATTAAGTTCCAGGTGTCACTTTTATCGCCCCAGTCAGCACTGATGTAGGCCACAAGACTGGTCTGACAAATCACGCTGCATGGATGTAGGTGTGAAGCTGAACATTTTACTGAGCAGTCAAGGAGATCTGCAGCACCTTCAGCAAATGCTTTCAGCCCTGTGAGTGTTAGACGCTCGGCACAGAAATTACAGACTGAAAAATTACAGACATGAGCACCTACATAAATAATTTAGGGCCAACATCTGACGGAGACCTGGTGTTTAGTTGTCAGGCTGGGTTGGGCTATATGGCAATGTGCTATCACGACCACACACCCCTGTGTATTTAAATAAAGAAATATAGAGAAAAAACACCAAAAAATATGAAAGTAGCAGGTAGCAGTTATTCAAGGACAGCCAATTTAACACCATGATAACAAATATGGCAACTTTTGTGCACTCATATCAGATACGACTGTATTTTAGAACAATATGCTAAAGAAACTGTGATCAGAAAGTACCACACACACTCACACACACACACACACAGGCTTTGAGGCCATTTAATTTGTAGGTAAATTGAAGCACCGTCACCTTTACTTGTCTGAGAATAATGACCAGCACACTAAAGCTCTCTGAGCTGTAACTAAGTCTATTTCAGTGCATCTCTAACATAAGCTTTTAATCTCTAATACTCTACGTCCCCTTCAAACTTCAAAAGACAGTGAAATTGTCAATAAAACTTGAATGCATTTGTGGCCTACCACTTTTAGACGTTAACAAGAGATCTTCACGGAGCACAGTTGCGATGCCCCGGCAGCATAAACGAGAATGAGCAGTATTTAGCACATAAGAGGGCACAACAAAGTGTGAATAATTTATCGCCCTTTCTAGGCATGGTAGGTGCAATGCTCAGCCTCTGCCAGTGACACGGTAAAGTGGGCCAGGTCTTTCTGCCAATTGGGACAGGCTGGTGAAACAACTAGGTAGAAGCAGTGAACTGTAGCCTCTCTCGCACTTTTACACTTCCCCTCTCTTCCCCCGTTACTATCTCCCCATCTTTCACCTCCTCTGCATCCGGCCTCTCTCTATCTCCTTCCCCGTGTCCCCGGTGTCAGTGAGCTGTGTGGCGACACATTGCAGCTCCTCCAGTGCCTGCTGAATTATGGAAGGGGTTTGGAGGCGACAGCATTAATGAAACATGCAGCCAGGAGCCACATTTCGCAGTGGCGAGAGGAGACGTGTTGTTGCGGTGTAAATTATTCAGCCCCAAAATATCACAGCAACCATCACGCCAGGACTGGTGGCAAGAAGCCACCTGCCACCTCTGGCCTGCCACTCTTCCCTTGTCGTCTGCTGTACACATCCCAGCCACACTGGGGTAACAACAGGACGCTGCAAAAACACCGCCTGCTGCCCAGAGAAGACGACAGTCACTGATAGGGCTTCATTTTCTCTTCTTTCTTCAGTATTAAACCGCTGTCGACTTCGAGACATTTTCATGGCTCCACTGACAAAAACACCCGTCGTGCCTTGCAGGGCACGTACGTTACAGGTCTGCTGTTAGTTTGTGCTATTGTGCGTCACAGAATTGTTGTTTTGCATCCAAACTAACCCTCTGAAACAGCAAAGTCACACAATGACACAAACACATTAACCAATGGAGGCAGGGCTAGACCAGGCAATAAGTCACATTCCATATAACGGCTGTTTGTGGTTAAACCAAAAGGATCTTCCAGGTCTCTCTCTGTAGGGATCCTTTCCATGATGCTGTCACACACTTAGAATAACACTCTGAGCCTGTCAGTGGATCAAACAAGCTCTTTTAGTGGACCTACTGTGATCAGGTGCAGTTGTCCCAAAGGATCACGTTGCAGCCATTGCAGCCCGTTTGGTGGCTGCTGGCTGAGGTGATCTACTGGACCAGTTCCAACACTTTTACTACCTACCAGTCACTCACACACTAAAATATGTAAAAACAGGGCTCAGTCTTAAAAAAATTATCCTTTAAAAACTGTTCACTTTATCAAATTAGTTTTTTTTGGAGGAAATGATTAGACAAACAGAAGTAATGGCTGTTCTGAAAATTGGTTAATCCTTTCAGTTATTATTGTAGCAAAAACAACAGATTCACTGGTTGTAGCTTTGTTAACTGAATATTTTTGGGTTTTGGACTTGGACTGCTGGTCGAACAAAATATGCAATTAAAAAAAAATGCTGTGAGAATTAAATGATCGAGTGGCTAATAATAATCCATTATGGTTAATTATATTTCAAACAGCCACAAACAGCCACTGTGGTGTACTGTATCAGGACGAGGAGATGACCGAGGCTACATTTGACCTGAGCTCTTTAAGTCTGAAACTCTAAGCCTCCCAGAAAGCTGCAGCTCAGTGAAAAAGCGGTAACACTGAAGTTTCCACTGTAAAAACCCACATAAAAAGTCACCTCAGCTCTGAGAAAATCTGGAGGGATATGCTGCACTGCGCAAATTGACCCATGAATCTAATAAGCTCCTAAACACAGACAGAAGCAGCCTCACTTTGAAATCACAGTACTTGTGTGCTGTGTGATCGGAGCTTCAGACGCCCCCGAGCTGCTGAGGACAGCGCGTGCTGGTGGGTGTTCACCCTGCAGTCCGGTTTGACTTTGATTTGACACGCGCTCGGCAGAGCTCAGGCGCCAGCGCTGGGTGCGTCTTCACACAGACAGCGAGGCGACATCACCTAATGGCCCTTATCTCAATCTCCTTTAAAAGCATCTTGTATTCCCTGCCATCTTTTCACCTCTGAAAAACCCCACTTTTTTAATAAACCATCAGTCCCCCTCTCCGCTGGAGGATCAGTCCCTTCCTTTAGCGGCTGGGACCAGACGGCAGGGCCCGCTGGAAGGGTTTTAATGGGCATTAACTGGGGGGCTGTTGAGGCTAAAGTGCTACAAAACCACAGCACTGGAGCATGCTCTCTGGGAAAGTGTGTGTGTGTGTGTGTGTGTGTGTGTGACCATGACTACAGGCAGACTCTGTGTGTCTTTAAAAAATACATTTATGGAGTTGTGCGCTAAAGCCCAACACTCTCTTGAGTTTTCTTTCCACTCATTTCACTGCACTGCACCAGTTCCATTTCTAGGAAATGGCAAACATGACTGACAGCAAAAGACAGATTTAGATTTCAGATTTCATTGCTGATTTTACTTCTAATGTTTTCATTCTACCTGCCACAACAACACTATAGAACTCCACTTAAACTGTGCCAATGCATCATGCTGTGAACTTTTGACTTTGTGTGTTTATGGACGTGCGTGAGGGCAGCAAACAGAGCCCTGAGGGACACCTCCATGACCCTGCAGGCCTGTTCACTTCATTGCTCTCGGTGTCTATCACTGAGCCAGCTGTGTATGAGGGGCTGATAGCCATCGCCGAGACACACCGAACAGGGATGTCTGGAGATGACCTATCCTCTCTGTGCTGCCCACGCACACACAGAAACACACACATGTAAGGGCAGACGGGACTCAGCGGCACCAACAAGGCCTCCACGGGCTCCAATTAATACCCCAGCCCTTCATATCCCCTCATCTCCTCATCTTTAAGAGCTGACTGCAGATTAAATATTTATGCTTCGGCATAGAGAGAGAGATAGAAGACTCCTACATGGCTATCAATAATAAAAAAACATCCCACAGCTCATAGTTGCTCCTCGGCAGGCATCACAGGCTGACAAAAAGGAAGGTAAAATGAGAAAACAACAAGGCCCAGAGTCTTAGCTTTCCCTCACAGTTTGGATGCCGGTGTCATCAGCTGATCGAGAATGCAACTGGATAGCGAGCAAACAAGGACTGCGGAGAAATCAAACCAATGATCACTGCATGCGACACGTTGAAATACGAGTCCAACATGAACCACAAACACGCCAAAGGCAAAAACAGAAATTTGCCAAGGGCAAAACACAACCGTGAAGGTCCGCTGTTTGATGGAAAAGGATGTGTCCTCTGAAGGCGACACTGACTCATCAGAGCAGAACACAGGATGTCAGTGCTGACCGGCGTCCATGTGACAATGTATTTAAGATGAAAGCGTGACGTGAGCTCAAAATATAGAACAGTAAAGACGTTCAAAAGGCCTTATCTATTATCACGAACTTTAAAATGAGTGTTAGGAGAAGCCAGCGAGGTTTTTCTCTGCTGTCACATCTATCAAATGTTTAAGGGGTGTACAGTACGACTCCCCTAAGGCCCCACCCACCCATATATGGATATTTTTGAAATCACAGTGTTTTGGCCTCCCATGTGCACAAAAACAGCAGAAACTGGAGTTCTGGTTCACTGAGAGCAGAGCTTTTAGAAAGCTTCCTCCAGGGTGGAGATCCTTCGTTGCCTGTAGTCGTGGGGGGGGCTGACCTCATCGTGACTACAACCTGCTCATGCCAGTTGTTGTTCGTATGTATCGAGTATGAGCTGTGAGCCCAAGATGGCGCCTACCGGTTTGTTTGTGCCTGTTTGGTACAGCTGGTTTAATCACGTTTACAAGGCTTCACTTCACTACAGCGCCGGGCGGAGGCTCACAATGTTCTTCTGTGGTGTTCAACTTAACGTACCGTCGCCACCTACTGGCCTACAGTGCATACGAGAGCGTTTTAAATCATTTTGGAGTTGTCGGGAGGACAGACAGACAGACAGACATATTTAAGAAATGCTCACAAGGACAATATGTGTTGTTGTGAGGTGATGAACGATGTTGGAAAGGAGGAAAAATAATGTACGCTTTATCAATAAGATTTACATTTTCAGACATTTCCCTCCTTTTGTCCTGTTCTCACTGGCTGCTGTGTACATGGGTTATCACCGCTTAGATTTTATAATTCACAGGAGAAGGGGACAGAATAGAGAGTGCTTCATTTTAAGGGCATGTGAGACAAAAAGGTTGGGAACCACTGCATCCTACTAGAAAGACTTTAGGCTGACATGTATTATGTTTCCCACAGTGTGTATGTTCATTGACCAAAATTGCTAATTGACCTAATTGAACTCAAACATGGCATGTGCAATGTGGACAAACACACCATGACAAATGAAATCCACTTGACCCTTAGTAAGCTAATGTGACAACTGAGCTACAGTGGACGTTAATTATTCATGAACAAAAAACGCATAACAAACAAAGGGGGACAAAGTGTCTATGAGTGCGCTCTCAGCAGCGCCCTCATTAACTGAAAGAGGATACAGTTCTGTGAAGATGACAGCACTTAACAAGCACCTGACAAGCACCTCTATTGATTAGCGCTGATCTATTGTAACACACGACACTGCCGACAGCTGCCTCTTAGCAGTGGGATCTGCTGGAATCCAGTCGGGGCTTTGAAAACTGTCACCTGCTTTGCAAGGCACAAGTTAATAGAGATACCTTCAAGCAACAAAGGCACCGGCTATGCCTCCAGTTTATGGTCTCCAGCTCCTCCCAGTGGTTAAAGGAGAAAACATCCCCACCACTTCAGCACAGTGTAAATAATAATGGTGAGTGACCCTAACACATCAGACTTATTGCTTTAGACCAAGAATATCACAGCCCGTGTTGTTGGCCGTTTTAGGGGGGCGTGTTTTACTGCTTCACTTACCTTGTAGGACGGTAAAAAGCAGAGCACACCCTTGGCCACGGCCTGGCAGACATGGAGCAGCAGTGCACCCACCTCGTCCTGGAAGGCGTACGTTTCAGTGTGCTGGAAGGTGGCACACAGTTTTCTGCCTTGGGGTCCTGCACCAATAGTGCCGACCCAAACCTGAAGAGAGGGCATTACAAACATGAACTTCATATCACCAACAGTACTTCATATAGTAAGTATGTAGCTCGCTGGACATTATCCCACTTAAGACGTGAACTAAATCTAGTTATCAAAGGCACAAGCATCTTCTCGTATCATTATGAGCATTTTACTAAAACATTTCACAACACAAACCCACAGATTCTCTCTGTCCAGGTCAACCTGTCAATATCCACTACTCCAGGTTTTATTTCACTGCAGTCAAACGGTTGGACTGTGACATCTGCTGGACACAAGTGGCACTGTGACAGGTGTGTAGGGTGTCAGTGTGAGCTTTTCAACTCCTTAAAACACATTTACACAGCTCGACTTCCCCAATGTGATTAACCCCTTGAAGACCGGGACCCCATGTTGGCGACAAACAGGTAAAACTCTGCCTCCCACCTGCTTTGAAAGTCCACTTTTCGTTTAGCCATTTATTTTGGGGGGGCTAGCTGAAGTGTCACTATAAAACCGCTGCATTGATCAGCTGATCGATGTGTCATTATACCCGCGGGAGGAGGGGCTGCTGCACGGGTCCTGACTAGCGCGGCAGCTGTTCAGTGCATTGTGGGATTTGTAGTATTAGAGGTGGGAGTGCTGTTTACCGACGGGCCGTTCTTAATAGTCACATGAAATTATCTCGGGCCACATCCGGCCCGCGGGCTTACAGATACAAGTTTGACATGTCTGGTATAGAATATGCTGTATACAGTCGCCCTCACAATTATTCAGCCGCCATTGCAAATTAGGTGTATTGGCAAAATTATGAACCTCCAGCTGTGTTCAATGAACTCAAACAAGATCAAGTGACATAGCTCAACACAACTAATATTACAGGTGGTTTCTCCAAATTCAACACAATATGCCACTTCTAACTTGGTACCAAGGTCACTGAAGCGAGGGTTTAAATTCAAATCCTAGATCATCACAGACATCCCGAATCAAGCAGTGTGACACAGCACCCAGCCACGGTCACTAACTCTTCCCCCTTACAGTAACACTGTGCGAGCAGCCGCAGTGTCTCCAGAGGTTCGGTGACACTGGTGGACCTTCTGACCTGGGACTTGTTGATGGGATGGTTGGCTTCCAGCTGGATGGAGAACTTCACCCCAAGCTCAGAGGGGAAGGAGCCCATGGGAGACAGGGTTCCTGATGTCAGCACAATGCTGTGCACCGAGCCACTTAGGTCAGAGAAAACCTGGGAGACACAGACACGATGAACCCCCAAGGGCGCTTCAGTACTTAATACCATAATCAAAATGTCTCATATTAAGGGTGCATGGTGGCACGATGGAGGCTGAAGAACTGGAGAAACATTTTCTTATTTCTGGGACATATGTCACCAGCGCCTCAGGCATTATCTACATGGCAGGGTCCGCCACACTCACCACAGCAGGGTTGAGGCACCAGAAGCTGAGCGTCAGGACTTCTGTCTTTACTCGGGTGCTCTGGCGTTGCCTGTAGCGTGGCCGAACAATAAAGCCCTGGGCATCAGGGACATCAGGCGGGACCTGGTTCGTCCAAGCGTAGCTCTTCTGCAGAGCAATCCGGTAGTCTTCAGCAAACCTACAGACACACGGGAACAAGTGGGGGGCCGTTCAGTTCCACGCCCTACACGGTAGTTCAGCTGGGATACTGGCATGATTGTGATCTTATTCTCGCAGATTTCCCTGGCTTGTCTCTCACCTGCAGTTGTCCTTGTACATATTGTCCAGCACCATCAAGAGGCTTTTGAGGATGGTGGAGGTGGCTGAGCTGATGACTGGGACCTGCACCATATCCTCTTTACCATTAACCAAACCAACACGCTCCTCTTTCTCCAACACTGCTGCCAAGTTTTGCTGTCACACAGAGAAACCAAATAAGAACAGGCAGCTTATACACAGGTCACACAGACACCTATTGTGATCGATGATTTAGAAAGAGATACGACATCTCCAGAAAAGTGGTCAGCAGCTCAGCAAGTAGTAAATAGTCTAAGCAGCATGTAGGAAGGGTTCATGCCCCTTACACTCACTGACACTGACACTGAAACATGCTAACAAGGCACGGACTGAGACATGAAAAACGTTTTTAAGGATGGGAAATGAGAACTAGCAGGAATATCTGGTGTTCTAACAACATTAGAGCCACACAGGGAGGCTGAGCAGAGCCTAAATGAAAACCTCACAAATACTCTCTCTTTCATTCATTTCATATGATGACAGACAGACTCTGCATTCAGATAATAAAACAGCTGCCTTGATGCTAAAAAACACAATAGGCCGACCTTTTTCCCCACACAGAAAATGATTAGGAATCAAAGGTCTTTGATCAGTAAAGAACCGGACAGATAAGCAGGCACTGATAAATAGCATCTTATCAATTCCCGTTCCTAGTTTTCCTGTAAGAATGAACACGTCTTTAAACAGCACTATATTCACTTGTTTCCCTTATGATGCAGGATGGTAATTTCCAAATAAGCTGGTCTGGTCGAACTACAAATGCTTCAGTTCACTGATACTTCCTGGGTCAATAATAATCATGGATGTACAGAGTGCTGAATCCCTCACAAAACAAACTGCTCTTCCACTGATCCCAGTGCTAAAGGCGTAGAGTGGATCTTTGCACTGGGCCGATGTGGCAGTTTCGTGGAGACGCTGGCTGCTACTGATCATAGTAAATTTCACAGTTTTCAGGCGATTTGTGGGACAGTGATGACGTTGTGGTTGAACATGTGAACCCCAAAAACCTACAAGCAAAGCAAAGATATTTGGTGTACCTTCAGAATGTTGAAGGTGGCAGCGGTGATGCCCAGGTTGTGAAAGATGCCCAGCACATCCGTCCCATTCCAGACTTTACAGGCGCTCTCATATCCCCGTTCAGACAACAGGCTTTGGCTCTCCTGGATCCAGCTACAGTACAGACAAGAAGACAGCCTCAGAAAATACCTGCGATACTCATGAGAAACACAAATGGCTGAATCACTGACTTGATCAGGGTGTAGCAGAAGTCCCTGAGCAGCTCGTGTTTGGAGCGTCTGATGTTGCTGTTGACCATGCCGTCGAGCTCATCTCGGGACATCATGAGACCTTTGTGCTGTAACGTGAAGCTGGCACTCTCCCTGGCACAGTCCTCGATGTTGTGGGCCTCGTCCAGGACCACGATCTGGCCTGCCAGGTTGATCTCCAGCTGGTGAGAAAAGAGATTGAAAACAAGAGTGGAAAATGGCTTCTTTTTTTAAAAAACTTAACTCATTGCGTTGCTCCCTTCCTCTGAAATTCTTTCCCTCCACCTTCTAGCCCAAACTCCACTCACGCTCTCTCTGATCTGTGGGTCTAGCAGGTAGTTATATGGGCAGAAGATGATGGAGGCATCCTGCATCAGTTCCCGGGCTGCATAGAAGGAGCACGACCGGAGCCGTTTGCCCAGTGCAACCAGGTCCTCGATGTCCCAGGCGTCATGGAGTCCGTACGCCTGTAGGCTGCTGTGGTCCCGCATCCTCTGGACACCGTGGTAGAAGCGGCACGATGCGCCCTGTAGCACACACATTTTTCAAAAGATACGCAGAAAAAGACAGGGTTAGGCCAAGGGATAGTATTGCCAATACATGGTTTATTTATTCAGGACTGGAAAACAACCACTCAAAATAATCAGCATCCGGTGGATAACCGACCACTGTCACATGATGTAGGTTTGTTTCGACACATTCTGGAGACCTGAGACCGCACGTTGGAGTCCATGGAGCTCTACTTGGACTCTGCTCACACTCTGACACTACACACAACTTCCAGGCACTTTCAAGGCTTTCCAGCAGTTCTGTCAACCGTGACTGGTCGAGCAGATGTGTTGTCGTGCCACAAAAAGGACAACAACAGCCGCCACCTTTCTACTAGTGCACCCCAAGTACAACAGCGGCAAACACCTCTTGGAGTCAAAATAAAAAAATGTGAGAACCAATGGATCACACCTTGGAACCAATGAATTTTGGCATTTTGTCTTGAGAAGAATAACTAACTGATTATTGAAATTGTTGGGTGGCTGATCAATTAATGATTGCAGATTTATGTAGCTGTAGTTGTTCATTTCAGATTTGATCGATCACAGCTTTGATTAAAAAATATACATGGATGTTATTAGTAGTCTTATTTGTCACAGCTGTGACTGACAGTCTAAAAAATGTGACATTAGATCTTCCAGCGTTTCTGAGGTGACTGGACTGATTCATTTCTCATGTGATTGCTACTTTCCAGTTGAGGCAGCGGTGACGTACAGTGTTTCAGAGGCTGCCCGTCATCAGGTGTTCCCACTGTCGTCCCCGACACTCACACAGTGAATAAAGAAGTCGTGTAAAGAAGCAGCGTCTCATGTCCCCAGCCCCGATTACCCTGTCAAAGAGGTGTCTGCTGTAGACGCCCCACCCTGCTCTTTATGGATCCAACTGCTTGGGGTGACACAGTCCCACGCAAATACAGTGTTGTACTCTGTGACCTCCACACACAGTAATCATCTCTGGATGAAACGGTGGACGTGCTCAGCTCAGACACGTTTCTGACCTCGTCACTGTCTGCTCGGTGAGAGGGAAGCTTGGGGGGGGGTTAACAGGCACGCAGCCACATCTAGGAGAGTCTGTTAAAACGGGGGGCAGGTGTTTTGACGATATGTGCTTCTGTGCATGAATCACTGTGTGTATAGAGGCTGGTAACCTGACGCTGACTAGACTAGACCCTGAGGTGATGAAGACTCCGGTGAGGGGTTATGAATGGGCCAGCCGTTTTCATATGACAAAGTGAGACTATTGCCATGGGAGGCAAACACCTCCAATGACAGCATAATTGTCCTCATTACAGTAGGCGCCTCAACCTTCGGACAGTATGGGGGGTTACAAGTGTCTCATGTCTCTAAAGAAAGCTGTCTCCATGCTTCTTGACATTTTGGTGTGTCAAAAACAGCCTGCTGGACCAATTGTGGATAATTGCTGCTCTGAGGCTACATTGTTGAAGGAGTTTTGTGTGGTGGTGCTGGTTACCTGTGGGTTTGTGTTACAGGGGGACTGAAAGACTGTGGAGCAAAGGTTTACTCACAGTACATGACGGTGTGAGGTCAAGTGTGTGTGTGTGGGGGGGGGATCAAACTTTTTTTTTTAATGTACAGAGTGTTTGTCTTGAGGTGCTGGTTTTCACAGCTGGACGGGGGTCAGTCCTGGACCAACAGAGTCCAGTGCAAGTCCAGAGCCGTTCATTGTGTGGACGACAGCAGATAAAAGTCACACGTCAACAGTTTAGCCAGAGCTGCAGCTTTGAGGCCGATGCCAGTGTCGATATTTGAGTTTTTACATGATATAAACAAACAGATTTTAATGAGAGTCCCTTAAAATTGTGATTTCTGAAGTTATGTAGTGAGCAGGAACATTTTATGGATCAAAAATGCTCCCTGGTGGTCAAACTATGTCATGGAGACACTGTTTCCAAATCAAACGTATCGGTCCAGTCAAGGTGTAAATCTGTGAAGATCACAATTCTTCTGTCATTAGTAGTAAAAACAAAAAGATTTCTTCAGTGTTACATTTTTTATCCTATGTATGGTAATAATTACTGAAGAGTAAAAAAAAGAAATGGATTTATCAGTTAGTTGTCGTTCAAAAAGCATAATGGTTCAAATGATTTGATGAAGATTTTGCCTTTAACACGATGTTGTGTTCTCATGTGAAGCCTTAAATGGGCCTGTTTGGCAGTGACATAAGGGGCCTGATGTTTGCACTTTGACCATCACTTTGCATGCAAGACAAATTCTAACAATTGTACTGGACATGAAGGAAGCACAACCTATAAGAGATGTATAACTGGCTACAGGAAAAGTGGACAGTCATTACTTTGAAGCTTTAAGGTTTAAAGTGAATGTGTGCATGTTTGTGCTGATCCTCACATCTTTGTTGTCCAGCAGCTCCTTGCAGAGTTCATTGCGGTTGGAGTGAGGCGCCACTTGCGGGTTGACACAGGTGTGATCCCTGCTGGATAAGATGGTCATGGGCACACGGGAGTAAACGGTGCGCTTCAGCTCGTGGGCAACCTGAGTGATCTGTTTATGTGTGCGCGTGCCAAAGAAGATCTTAGGAATCCTCTTTCTGCCGTCCTTGTCTTTGTCCTTCACACCGTCTTTGGCTGAAGCACACGGGCAGCGGGAGCAGGGTTCAGGGGGCTGGATGGAGAAAGAGACACAAGATGCTGACAGGTTCAAAACATCCTGCAGTTCTGTTAGTGGCATAATGTCAGTAACCATCAGTCAGTTTTACGCCGATAATAAAGTCATTTACAGGTGTGCTGACTAAATTCTCCTCTTTCACAGATTCACATTCAACACTTGACTGAAAAGCTAAAAATCAAACTGGGCTTCTTGTCTAGGATCAAAGGATGTCTGTCAACTCCCAACCTTAACATTATTGTGCAGTCAACCTTCACATGACCCTGACCATGGAGATATCCCCTGTTGCAATGTTGTTATTGTCATGTGATGTGCTAAAAATTTGTGCTGAGGTTTTTTTACCGGTCCCACACTGCACTCCACATGAGTACAGTCTGGTATCGCATGTTTTTTCTCCTCCCCTCTCTCTCCTCCTGTTTTCCTCCCCACTTTCCCCCCCACTGTCACTTCCGGTCGAGTGAACGCTGGCGCGACTTGCTGCCGCTGCTCGCCGGTAACTTTTAACTGTCTGTAACTGTGTGTTGTACGGTGTCCTTGAGTGTCTTGAAAGGCGCCTATAAATAAAATGTATTATTATTATTATATTCTGGGTTGTCACTCTGCCTCAGTGTGGTACAGTGGGCACCATTAGGTCTTTACCACAGTGGTCGGGTTCGATTTCAGGCTGTGGCCCTTTGCGGTGCGTCGCCCCCTCTCTCACCTGTAGTTCCTGTCTCTGCATTGAAAATGCGAATAAAAAGTTCTCAGCAGTGAGACCTGGTGGATCAGAGAGGTTGGTTGAACTTCCTCACAGTCAAGAAGAAACAGCCATCTAAGGTTTAGTCATTCATAAATACGACCCCGTATGTAGTTAACCTTAGAGCTTCCTCATGTGCACACCATCGCTGGCTGAACTGGCCTCAGACACTACGCACCTTTGAAATTGAGTAAACTGCAATCTGCCCTTAAACTACTACTTTTTACCTGAAGTGTTCTATGATTCTTGTAACTGTTTCCTGCCTTTGTGTTAACTGTGTATTTGTTCTGTGTTTCTGTGAATGCTGCACGTGGTCTCTCTCACAGAGGAGATCTGCCTGACAGAATAAAGTTCAATAAAAATAATGCAAAGACAAAACAGATTTTGATTTCTGTGGAGCCTAATGTTTGAGTGAAACACTCTTCGACTGGCAGATGTGTTTAAACATGAAAACCGAAGCCTCCTCCCCTTTTTAATCCTTTTTATGCTTGGGGTGTGTGAATCAGTGTATTATCGTACAAAAAGACTCATCACCATTATCGACTGCCTGAATGGGCTCTCTGACAGAGACACCGTTGAACAACACACGGAGGAGCATAAAGTATTTGTATCCATACGTAAGATGTCCTGTCACTCAGCACCAGGTGACCTTTTGAGTCTGAAAGATGATAGGCTGCCATTGTGGCGGCTGAGAAAATCTAGCTGCTTCATAATTGGCCATCCGCTGACGTGCTGGATTCTTTATTTTTCCCCTCACAGGTGAAGTGCAGCCGGCAACGCTTATGAAACTGATCCTACTTATGTGTTGAGCTCTTTTAAGTGGTCTACTCTTCGGCCATTCACTGCCTCGCAGACACCATCCAATCACAGGGTTCTCAGTGCTGGCACTAACATAATTTAAAAGGGGACATGTGATGAAATGCACTTTTTTATGTCTGTCCAACATAACCATGGTGTGTCCAGAGACCCTCAGACTCTGAGTGCAGACCGTCCTCTCTCTGTTTATGCTCCCTCCTTCACTAAATGTGTGTGAAAACACTCTGTTTAGACTTGGCTCCTCTTGTGACATCACACACAGGGATCTGTTGATCATGTGACTCCAGCTGACACCCTGAATTCACCTTTATGTTATCCTGCTAACACTAGAACACTAGCTCTGGCAGTGAGATGCTGACTGTGCGAGCAAAGCAGGCAAATTATTCTGCTACGCGCCTGTGTGTGTGTGTGTGTGTGTGTGTGTGTGTAGGGTTAGGGTCTATAGTGTCGGATCACTGTGGACTACATGGAGAATCACTGACTAGATGCGTCTTAGGGCAATAATGGATTTACAGCGATTGATGAAATGTGATTTGTCTTTTTTCAGTTTGCTGAATTAGCCGGCAATTCTGGTCATTTTAATAACAAATAAACTGTTTTTTCAATTAACTTAACTATAGTATGAAACATATTGATCTTGCAGTATAAAACATCCTTAGTCTTTTTCCTTAAATCCCCTCTGAACAGATCACTCTCTCTTCTGTGTGCGTCTCCACTACAATCATATGACATGTAAAGATGATAAAGGAGAGGACTGTCCGCTGTCATTGTGTTTTAATTGACATAACAACAGGTTGGTGACCTCCTGAAATTAGCAGCGACCTGTTGGGTGTATTATCTTTAGACTTGTGTGAAAAGTCTCTGGCCTCCGTCTCCAGAGAAGAACATATTTTTGTTAATATCGAATAAACATAACTCGCAAGTTTAGCAAACGTATGCATCCCCAGTTCCTGCACAAATTACCTGAGCGTAGGAATGAACGGTATGTGTTGTCACGCATCACAACTTATGATGGGGATCAGAGGGTAGCACTTCTGATGACAGACGAGTGGCTCGAGTTACCCGGCGGCTCAGATTTTCCAAGCATGTTTGCCCATCAAATATTACAATGTGTGATGGAGTGTAGGCCAAAGGGAGCCCTCAGAGAGCCGTCTCTCAGAGTTAAGAGGGATAACGAGCCCTGAGCCGATGTGAAAAATAAACAGAGGTGCTGCAGGGCCCCAACACCAGTTCAAGTTACCTTTCTCCTCTGGAACAGTTACGCTCCACAGCCTGGGCCCTGAGCCCGATCACCTTACCTGCTGCTGCCACATTAAATAGAGCCATCCAAATATCCTGCCCCAAGATGGCCAATAATTACTTATTCATTGGCAGGTGGGGGGAGGAGGGGTGGGTTGGGGCAGTGTAGAAGGGCCTGCTGATGAATAGAGGCCCTTGTCAAAAGCTGCAGCAGGAAACAGCTGACACAAGAGTATCCTTTTACGCGCCTGCCTCCCGAGATGCCAGGACAACAAGGTTTCAAGCCTGGCCCCACAGCCCAGAACAGACACCCCCTGGAAAGGAATGTAGATAACTGGCAAAGGGGGCAAACGGGACGCCAGCTCTGCTAGCGACGAGAACATACTGGTTCTTTGAGCACAGAACAGTTCCCCTGGTGTGGCTCCTTGGGTGCCGCCAGCGACGAGCATGCCCTCACTTTGTGTGTCAGACAACATGTGACATGTAACAGGAGGGAGCTGCTCCCTTAGTAGCACGGCATTAACACGTGCACTGTATGGGACAGGTACACTCAAACCTACACTCCTCTTCAGGTATATTAAGTTTCTTCAGGTATACTACTAGCTTACTTAGTACAGGTACACCGAGTTTCCTTGGTACACCTACACTGCCAAGGTGTAAGTGTATGCAGCGGCTAAAGCTTTCTTGAATTGACAGGACAGAGGTCAGCGGTGTTACTGAACACCTCAGAATATTCACAGGTAGGCTTCTGTTGCTATACTCCCTGCCAACACCTGAGAGATGGAAATCTCACACTCCGAGGGGCCAGTCAGAGGGCACCGAGGGGCCGCAGGCAGCGGATCACTTAGGTATCACTGGCGCCTCTCACTGGACGCCAATTTGCTCCTCATTCCGCAGCTTTCGAGGGCTTGGAATTCACTCCAATAAGGGTGGGCTTCAATAGCCAATACCTCGGAAGACATGACACCGAACACCCCCTCCTCCCGATATGACCACGCTGTGCAGGTAGGGGCCCTGGCAAATATCTGCCCTCCAAAGCACCTGTTTATCCCTCGGGCGCAGTAACCAGCGGGTGAACCCCATTCAATATTTATCCCCGTGGCTTTCACAGATCAGCGGCCCAGGCGAGGCAAACCCTCTTAATTAAAACTGGAGCTTGCTTCAAAGGGCCCCATTCAGGCCGTCAGTCAGCGCTCGTGGGACAAAAGAGCCCAGGTCATGTAGCTGCAGGGAAACCAGAGATGGACGCGCTTTTTCGACTTCACTTTCCCTCCTCCTCTTTTTCCACCTACCACCATCCACGGCTCCAAATCCAAGACACACACCTGTGGCAAGTCAAGACGCAGTTTTAAGAGTTTATCCTTTCCTGTGATGGCTATGGCCGAGCATGTGTAATGATTATGGCTAACCTTGTTGGTCTGCCAGACCTGCAGACAGCTCAGAAACATGGATTATTCACCACAAACAGCACCTAGATAGAACATGTTGTCACCTGATGCACCTGGTTTGGTTGCATCTGACGGCACCAACGAGTTCACACAAGATGCTTCAATTTTTCATGATGAGACCGAAAAACTTCCAACTCACAGCAGAGAATTGTTCATCATAAATGTCCTGGGCGACCAAACAATCCACATCCAAGTGACAAAATGTTAAATTAAGAATATCATCCTGGTAGTACTTCTGACTTCACTGGACCACCGACTTTATATGTCCTTTATTATTATTATTATTATTCCATTTCATTGGTTGTCAGTTTGACTGTGTGAGATACTGGATACCTGAATTTCCCCCAAGGGTGAATAAAGTATCTTTCTATTGATCTTTCTATTTAAAACTGTTGATGTTGCAACTCCATGGTGCACATGGATTTCAGTTTTGCATTTTACCATTCTGTGTTAAACCAAGTTAAAAGGGGACTGTGAATAGTTTACAAATCATTCAACTTCATGTTATAGAACTGAAAATGATCACATGAATCAAAGTCAAATAGGTTATAGGTTTGCATTAAATCATAACAGCTGTGTGGACACACACACACACACCTATGATCTGACCAACCCTACATTTCTCTGCTTCTGTTCAAACTAGCACACTTGTTTGTGGAAACACAGAAGTGACCTGCAGTGGTCAGTTTGCTGGAGTATACTGCCACCCAGCGGTGAAAGTGAAGGGTGACATAAAGCCCCACTCTGAAGTGCACAGTGAGACCATAAGATAAGTGGTCCAAAGGCAGCTAGAATATAACCAGTCTGTGTTTCTGTGGGTCATTAAAACTACGATTCAACCCGAGATCCTTTTCCTGACCTTTACAGCTCTGAATGGTCTCGTTCCAGAGTACATTAGTGACCTAATGATGCCTGATGTGTCTGCGGGCCCCCTTTACTGTTAAATATCACTGCATGTTCTTCTAACCTTCTATGCTTTTGTGGAGCACAGTAACTGAGGTTTTTAAAAATGTGTAATATGAATAAAATCTTATTATCTTATAAGAGCTCAACAGGTCAAGAATAACCATGAGGGTGGCTCAGTTCAGTGTCCCTGTAAGAAAAGCACAGGTGTATCTAATAACATTAACTGCCTTTCATCACGGTGTTTAATCTACCTCCAGCTGAAGTTAACCAGTGTTGATGTGGTGCATCCTGAACACAAAACAAGGTTCAGTGTGCTTCTCCTGCTGTGACAAATGTCCCTGAAAAGGTTTAGTTAATATCTGCATTCAGTGTCTGGAAAAAAAAGCCTAGTTTTTATGAATAATGAAAAAAGATAAGTTGCCTTTTTGTGTCACATATATTTGTTATATTATTATGTTACTTCATTGAGATAATGAGGTATTATGTTGAATATAAACTTAAAGGAGAGGCCAGCAATGATTTTGTTAGATCTGAACCCTGCGTGGTCCATTAAAATAATAGTACAGGATAAACAATGTGAGCCACATTATGGAGGATGGTGTCTGACTGCCACTGTGTCAGACGGGTTATTAACATGCCTCATGTTTCATGTCAGACATCCGTCCTCCTGTCTGTCCTCACAGTTTGCTTTTATCTCTGTTCCTCCACTCGTCCACAGCGAGCGCACAAGAACTCAGAGAGCTCCAGCAGCACCGTGGAGCACCAGGTCACTGACAAATGCACCCAGCGCCACACTTTTGGTCATGGCCAGGCCCCCTTGGCACCCCAGTGCTAAAAACATACTATATATCATATAGTAGGTGGGAGTGGCTACATTCACTTCTTTCATGCCGTGTAAACACAAAGCTCACGCCACCTTGTCGCTCTGACAGTTTCAGGATCCTGTGGAGAGTTACATAAAACACATGGTTGTCTGTCACGTTGGGAGCAGCTAACGTCCTGTAAGCCAAGCCGGGGGGACTCAAGACGGTCAGATTCATGGCACTGTTCAGACACACATGAAACCACAGATGGTCGTGACGCTGCCTTTAATATTACATTAATCTCCAATATCAGATAGCGACGCTGAGGTCTGTGTGTAATGAACTGGACGAGTCTCTTTGTCTGTGTTGAGTCCATCCGAGCTCGGGGGGAATCTTTAGGAATGTCATGATTCGATTGGATTCTGATTGTTCGGTGTCTGATTCAATTCACACTGATTCTCTGAGTCTTAATGTTCATCCAGAAGCCACCAGCAACCACTGCCTGCTTTGAAGACGAATTAGAGGAAAACTCAGGCGTGTGTGTGTGCTTGAGATTATCCAGACGCTGCTCTGCTCTCACAGCCGAGATCATACGTCATCATAATGGATATTAACCAACATTTAGAGAATCTATTTTGGACATTTGAGAATCGCAGGAGATTTTTTCCCCACCATCCCTCATCCTGACCTTCATGTTCAACTAGAAATGGGCCGTGATTTTCAAATAACCAAATGTTCGTTAAATTATATAGAAATCGAATAGGTTACACGACTACAGCCTTGTTTTAAAAAGTCTGTTTTCACCGGCGCCCTTCAGTAGCAGTAGATTGACACGAGGCGTTGAGATGGAGCCAGGTCTGCGTAAAGATGTGGACACAAGCGCTGTGTGGTAGCCCGAGTCCCATTTCATCCATCCCATCCTCCTGCGACCGGACATTAGCTAGAAGCAGCCTTACAGAGTACAAAGCTCTGATCCCAGCTCTCTGCCCTCCTCCTGGGGAGATCGCCCCTCTCACTGTGGCGCTCGGTGATTCAAACGATCTTCGAATAGTTCACTGTGACTATAGAATAGTATTTTTGCTTGAAATGCACATGTTGAAACATGTTAGTTTCTTTGTGTAATTTAAAATGGAGACGTTAGGGAGAAACTCTGGCTTCCAAAAGTCTTACAGCTGCTACAACTTCAGCTGCAGTGCTGCTCTGACTAATAATACTACTACAAATGCTACTACTGCTGCTGATACTAAGCATAAGAGTAAAACACATATGCAGTTTGTCCCTCTCACTCTGTGTAACCAGTGCAGCTGGTTATCAACAAAGCCTGCATCTCATCAGAGGTGCCATAGTCTCAGGCCGAGCTTCAAAATAAACCTTTTTCACAGCACACATTCTGACACACTTAGAACAGAGCCATCCTTAAACAGTGGCTCTGTTCTTTTTTATCATTCACACCTGGGCTTTTCTTTCTGCGACATGTGGTGAAACGTGCCCTCTCTATTGTATTTGTTCTATTCAGTTGTCATTATTGCTTTAGTAGAGCCATCTCTGTCTGGAGAGTACTCACCCCACGTGACCAGGACGAACCAGCTGCCTGGCTGTCTGGTTCTGTGGTCCAACTCTGAGTGCCCAGAGGCTCGTCTTCCAGCTCCGGCTCATCATCTATGAATATCACCCCCCGCTCCAGACGCTGCCTTTTACTCTGGAGACCAAACACAGGAGCTTCATTTCACAGAGCTGCACATCAATCAACATTTCTTTAATAGGACCAGGAGTAGAGCGGGTTCTGGCCAAAAAAGATACTGTGTGCTGATAATAGATTGTGCCTTCTTCTTCCATCTATATTTGTGTGCTTGTCCATCATTAATAGGTCTTGGTAGTGGTAGCCACGGCGACCGCTAAGGAGACTGCCCAGTGGACACCTGTTGACCAGGAAGTTATTTTGAGCAAAGATTAAAGATGAGTCTAGTGGAATATTTGTTTGATCATGAATGATGTGAGGATGTTTTACAGTCTCAAAGCACCTGTCACATCACCTTCACTTAAAATGGTCCATCAGACAGATCTCACAATGTAAAGAAATGAAGTTTGTTCATCGGAGAATCAATCCACCAATAGAGAATAGAGGAGAAAGAGCACAGTACCACGTTAAAAAACACTGGAGTCTGACTGCTTTGATAGGTTCTCTCTGGTGGTTCTGTAACGTGCTGCTCACCAAGTCACATGTGAGTCACTTGTGCTGAATGTTTATCTCAGTACAGACAATAAATCTATTCAGTGATACACTCAAAGAAACATTACAGAGAAACTGGTGCCGATTCACCTTTTCTCCTTCATCTACACAGACATATGTTGTGTAGGACTGTGTGTTAGTCTGAATCACTGTAACGTAGTTAAGGTAGGAAACACATTGTGACAGTGAGTCAACTTCAACACACCAGTCTAATCCGACCACTGCAGATACTGTTCACCCTACAGCCGTGAATACAAAACACGGGTGACTACCTTGGGCTCTGCGGTGCGGATGCGTTTTCTGTCTGCCTGGAAGTCGTCGTCTTTCTCGCGCTCAGAGCTGAGGAATGACTGGAACTTCTCAGACAGGCGGGAGGCCAGAGACTGTTTCCTGGGCTGCGGCTCCTCTGCCAGCGGCACTGAAACACAGACATAAAAATGTTATACAGGGACAGAAAACCAGTTTGGGAATGGCTCAGTGCCAGCTGGCCCTCAGCTTCATCTTATCTGTGCAAAAAGGGTCGTGGTAGGTCTGAGGACAGACTGTACGACACATCAATTAGACAACGCAGCAGCCACAGGCACAGAGATTATATTATTTCCAAAACAGCTGCAGCAGTGGCCACCGTTACTCACTCGTCCAAATATTCCACTCAATTAGGACTTTCAGGCATCATTTTCCCATTCAAATCAATGTATAGAATTACCACTTTTCCAAGCATTTCCATCTGCTCCTTCACACTTAGATCCACTTTATATTCAACAACTTTTGTACATTCAAGGTATTATTCAATTTTTCAAAATTGCATTCAAACTTAAAATATTAAAATTAGTTATGATGGAAGGCAATTGGAAAAACAATTAAACCCACTCGTCTCCAAGCACTTCCACCTCCTCACTATGTTCATGTAGAAACACCACTCAAACTTTAAAACGTTCACAACACTTGGGGCTTTCTCACATTAACTCAGTTGAGTCCATAATTCAGGCTGTTTTCTGCTCATTCATATTCCTCCAGTAGCTTCTTCCATCAACTTTAATCCAGTTTAGCGTCATCCTTTTCTCTAGTTATCTTAGTCGCTTTAAGCAAAAGGAGCATGTAATTACAAATGGGTTAGTTGCTGAGTACTGGTGTAATGATTCACCTAATTTGATGTGTGAGAAACAGATTGGGACTTTGGCTATAGCGCTGGGGCGTCTTTCTGTCCAATAAAAAGAATTAATTTTATTCCTTTTAGAATCTATTATTGTCGCGATTCTTTTAGTGGATCAAATCCTGCAGCATTTCTCAGCCAGGGGGTCCCAGACGGTACAAAGAAGGACTAGCTCAAATCATTTTGGGGAGAAAAAATATGAATTACAATTTGATTTAAATATCCAAGAACACCTGAACACCAACGGATAACATCTTGGAGAAGCTTTCGGCTCTGCAAAAAGGATTGGATCGATTGGATCGATTGAGTGACCAGAATGGACAATAGAGTGAGCCAAGTCTCTTGAATACGGCTGTCTCGCTCTAACCCAAATAATCTAATCTGAATTGGCCTCCCCTAAGCAGTGGCCTTGGCCAAGGTCACTGCCAGAACAATCTCCCCTCTGAGTTCACTGCAGCTGGGACGCTCTTCCCCATCCCACCCCCATCCACCTGGTGCTTGTTGGCTTGTCTGGAACCAGACCAGGGACGTCTCCATGGCAACCGCTATGTTATCGCCGACGACCGTGAACGAACTGAGGCGGGTTTTGGGAACTGATGAGCAAACACATCAGGACTTATTCCTGCCCTACATCCAACGCCTTCGCCAGCTTCCACCCCTCCAGTACGAGGGGTGTGGTCCAAGGGTTCGCCTATCGGGGCTGTAGCCAGCGGCCTGCCTCCTGCGGTGCTGGAATATCTCTACTCCCCCTTTTCCCCTCCCCTGTTGCAATGTTGTTATTGTCATGTGATGTGCTAAAAATTTGTGCTGAGGTTTTTTTTACCGGTCCCACACTGCACTCCACATGAGTACAGTCTGGTGTCGCATGTTTTTTCTCCTCCCCTCTCTCTCCTCCTGTTTTCCTCCCCACTGTAAAAATGGAATTTCCCCCTTGGGGATCAATAAAGATGAATTGAATTGAATTGAAGTGAAAGCATGAAAAGTAATTAGAGCTATTTAAATTGGATTCTAAAACTAATGAAGTTTAGTTAAAAGTTCTGCATAAGAGGACAGCTTGTGCAAACTTAAATGTGAATAAAAAAGACAGCAATATAGACTTTTATATAGTTAATAGTATTAGTTAATAGTAGTATAGGGTTTGATTTTATACATCAGCATCAACAACACAGGAACAAACAGTGTTACAGTAACATACGGAGTCTGGAAACAGCCTCCCCACCCCCCCAGGCTCTGTCATGTTTGTGTTTGGAACAAAGCGTGACCAAATCTCCATAAATTCATCAAACTTAACTCGACAGCACAAAACACCTGATCTTTTCTATTTGATAGTGTTGGCGGCTGTGTTTTGTCTGGTGAAGTGACACTGACAGCATTAGACAACAGTCACGCATGTTTCAAACGCTGCATCAAGGACAATAAAGGACAGAGAGACACTCACCATGTTCGGGGGCCGGAGGAGGCGGCCGTGCCGTCTCTTTGCAGGGGGACTCGGTGAGGTCCACTACGGCGTCTTTGGCTGCTGTGGTGGCCGTCGTCCCGACGCCTTTGCTGTGGCACACACACTGACAGGGGGGGGTGACGTCTGACTTCTGACAGTCTCCACAGGTTTTATCTGATTGGCTCTTGTCCTCAACTGAGCTTCCTCCCTCCGGCAGTTTAGCTGTCAGCACACGGTGAAATAGCCATCAGTGACGGTCAGTACATGACATGTTCTTACAAACAAGAAAACAGTGGGTGAAGGAGCTGGACATGAAAAGGACAACAGGAATAGTTAAATTCCTTATTATAATAAGTATTTTGTGTTTTGCGGACAGCCGTCACATGGTGGCGTTAGTACCAGCACAGAGCAGGCAGCTTCTGGGCGCCAAGAGCTGAAACTGTTTCCCAACCAGTTTTCTTTAAATAAGTTACTTTTTCATTAGATAAAGTGAAAGTTTTAAATTCACTTTCTTTACTTTGGGTTGCCGCAGCATGTCCTTTTTGTTTGTTTTATGGTGTAGTTCACACACACGTTATCTTACAACTCTGTCATCAGCTGGAACTGTGATTAACCTGCTGAATAACTTGAACCTTCCTGTGAATGTGACTTGGCAACAGAAACATTCAGAGAGAAGTCATAACAGTGAACTATTTGCAATTTGTGGATATGATTAACAAACGCATGACTGCTTTAAGACTAGAAAAAGAAAAACTATTTAGTTTATGGTACTGCAACAATGAAATATCCACATGAAAAACACATCCAAGTGATCCTGCCACTGTGACACAGACTTCTGCTCCAATTCATCTGTGCACCACGGCTTTTTCACTTGAAGAAGAGCAGACTTACCGGACTGAGCCTGCTGCCAGCCCAGGGCCGAGCAGAGCAAGGCCAGGCTCTTTCCACTGCCCGTGGGACTCTCCAGTAAACAGTGCTGCCCAGAGTTCAACCCTCGTATGATCTGCAGACACGGGACAGACACATTTACACTGTCAGATATTCGCCTCTGTGGGTTCCCTCTCTGCTGTGTCGAGAACGTAAAACTATGTGTTTAACTGTTAACGCCATGCCAAAGTCACACACAGCGCTGAACAGCTTCAGGTGCTAGTCTATTTGTTACTTTGAGGACAACACCCCACAAAGCAGTCCACACAGGTTGCATGTACGTACCAATTCAGATACACAACAGTGTTGGGCCTTCATCAGAAAATGGTGGTGACCACATGTTTCTCTGCCTTTTGAACCGTCAACAACTCTGAAATCCTTCAACTAGCCGTCAATGTGGTAATTTTGGTTTTAGTTATCAAGTTAACTATTAATCAGAATACCAAATTGATAGTTTAGTATTTTATGAGACTGAATCAGTTAAATTGGCTCTTTTTCCTAGTTTATCGAGGAATCTAATCATAATAAATTATGAATTAGAAGCCAAATTGCCCCAGAAATGGTGCAAACCCCAACATGTATTAGTGCTGCAGAGACCTGAGCACACCTGTCTGGACACAACCTGAGGTTAGACTACATCCTGCATCAATCTGTTCCCCCACAGACACACGACAGTAGAGTTCACCTGTGGCCTTTATACTGTGTCCCATAGTCACGTGCTCAGGTTACTGCTGTCACCCAGTGACTCCCTACACCTACATGCCCACATGCTCTGTCCAGTGGTGAGGGTGTCACTCACTGAGTTCATCATGGCCAGCTGGGATGGGTACGCCTTGCAGGGGAAGTGGATCTTCACCCCCCCAATGGTGTACTCCACAGGGGGTGTAGCCTTGGCCATGTCCCGCTGTCCTCCGCCCCTGCACCACAGCAGGGTGGTCAGAAAAAACAGAGAGCCTCATGTTAGCTGGAGCTGTTACACACCATTAACACGGCTAACGTTAGCTAGCTAACTAACTAGCTAACTAACAGTGTTAACGAGTCAGAAGTAGTCACCTGTTAACCCACCTGACACTCACTTGCTGGCTACCTAACAAGAGCTAAAGCTAATGCTAAGTTTTCCGCCGTCACTCCGGCTCGCTGCTGTTTTCATGTCCAGGATTAAACTGGGAACACTGGGACTACTGGGACCACTGGGACCACTGGTCAGGCTGAATCAGACTCCAGGCTGCTGGACACAGGCTGCTCTCCCTCTTTCTCTCTTCCCGCTCTCTAACATCACACCTCAGCTCTTGGGAGGAAGTTAGCCAAAGTGCACACACAGCAGAGCTTCCTGTCTTTCCTTTCAAAATAAAATCCTTATTGTAAAGCACCACGCAGTGTTGGAAGTAGAAGCGTTTTGCTGTGTTTTCTTTCTAAAGGTCCTCTGGAGTCATAGAAACTCCACCCTGTAAGTTTTCACTCTGTACGCAACGTTGACAATACAAGTGACAAGTGGCAATTTTTACACTTTTATTCTGAAATCTTACCGTGTCCTTGCAGGTTTTCAAACTTGACGGTTGAAAATAACACAACGGAAGTGACGTTGGTAAACATCCGCATGGGTCTTGGCTTTAAAGGACCAGTCCAGTGTTTTTATAGGTTAGTCAAATTTATACTACTTCTTTTATCAGTTAAACAGTCAAATATACTGACATTCAGCTGGAGACTCTGTACAGTTCAAATAATCTCTCAACTGAAACACAATTTAATGCATAAATTAAATATAACAATTTAAACATAATAAAAAAATAAAGCTGATGAAACTTAATTGTGTGCTACAAAAAAGTTCTTTGAAATAAAACTCACTTTTCACTCACTCTTTTATATCCACGTATCTGTATGTGAAACTTACCGACTTCAAGAATAAGGTTTGCCATGTAACTAAAGGCTCAATTATTGCATTCAAATTGAGTAATTATGACTTTTAGTATAACTGTTGCAGAAAATGCACTTTTGCTTGGAGACATCATGCTGGGACGGTTAATAAAAAATGAGAGGATAACTTTTTGTGATTGTAGTAATGTGTGATGAAAAGCATAGATCAAAGCATCCAGGTACAAAAAAGGCAGAATTAAGGTGAAAGCAAACTTAGGACGGGTGTGAAAACTGCAGAAATATGAATGAATGAAAAATGATTACCGAATGTTTCAGGAGCAAAACGCTCAATTTTGTCAGGTGCAACAATGAAACAAGTCTTAGCGTGTCAGTAAGAGCAAGTGAATCCAAACACAATTTTTTAAGACCATTGTCATCTGTGATGTTTTATGATTTCATTATTAAAGAAAAGCAGAATGCAATGATATAAAAACCTCATTATCTACTGGCAAAGCATTAATTACTTTACTCCAGAGAGCTTTTTATTCAAATAGGTTCATTTCCAGATAAGTGTTTTTCACATTTACACTGTACACATGCACTTTATGCTGTTGGCACAGCCATCTGAACCAGGGAAGTTATTATTCAACAGAGTACATGAGAGGATTAGGATTTATGACAAAAATAGTATATAAAAATCATACAGAAATCCCAAGCCAAGCAACTGCAGTTTGTAGAGAGGACGTGTCAAACATGGACATCAGAACTGCTCCGTTGTCAATCAACAGGATACGATATTTTTAAACCAATCCGTAATGCTACAAATTCATGTTAGAAATTAGCTCTATGAAAATGCATCATCATCATCACTGAACAAGGTTTTACAAAGTTTGAGATATCTGTGTTATGGTCATTACGGTCTAACGAAACCATCAGAGGCAAAAGAGGGCAGGGACACACTCTACAAACTGAGATCAGTGAGGATTCTCCTCTACCTGTTAACGCCCAGCTCATTTCATCCTCCGCTGTCTGGATTTTCATTTCAGACCCCAGACACGTCACCCACTCATAGCTGCATCATTTTCAGAGGAAATAAAAACTCCTTTCTCAAAGACAATTCAGTTCACCACAATAGTGCAAAAATATTCTCTTAGAAAGTCCATGCAGAGTGTATTTACTCACAAATGAGCCTTGTGCATACATCAGTAACAATACAACTGCAGCTGCAGCATGGAGGGACAATGGCTTGTGCAAGGAGATTGCTGTAACCTTCCAATCAGAAAAAAACGGTTATTGTGCTGCCTCAAACAGGATGAAACAGGGTAGCAGGATGGACCCGCTGTCCCGTCTGCAGGGGCCAAACACAGACAACAGGACACCACTGGTGCCTCCTGCACAGCCTCAGCGGAGGTCTGGCAGCACAAAGTAATCACTAACATTGAGCATCGACTGTAAACACCCGATTTCTTGTTGGTCCCTTAGAACCAGAGGAAGTCTTCGTTTTAGAGCCACCTGCATGTTCAGCAGGAGTCCACCGCAGGGGCTGCTGAAAGGCATTGTGGGAAAATCTACCTGATGTATGAATGGATGGAGCAGGCTCACAAGACACCAAAAAAAAAAAAAAAAACTCAACTACAATGCTTCACCACAAATTACAACCATGTAAGAAGACTGAGAGCGAATGTATCCCTTTAAAAGATGCACTGTGCAATTAAAACGTCAAAACACCTTCCGTCACTTGAACCCTCGCAGGGGAACACACACGTCATGGCAGACTAAGAAAACAGAAAATGCTACCAACACTTATTACATATATTTATATATCAATATACACGATGTAGTAGCTTATGTCTTTGTGACTTTAGCAGCACCTTCAGTTTATATTCAAGACAGATCTCCAGTGATTAAATAAAATGTTAAGAATAAAAATCCATAAATATGTTTAAATGCAGTGTACACACAACGGTATGATGGAGGGAGTGAGGAGGTGAAAGCTGTGGTGGGGCTCGTCGAAATGTTCTTGTTCTATCACCACACCATAAAAGAGCGTATAAAAATATATAAGTGTGTATATATATATATTTATATATATATATTTGTTTCAAATGAACAGTTTGATTTGCTTCTCAGTACTCACCTATAAAATGCATCATATTTACACCAGGATCATCATCAGACCACAGAGAGCAGAAGTAAGACATGACCGTGACTCTGAAGAAGAGCAGAATCAGCATCTCAGGGAGGAATTTTCAAACAAAGACATGAGATGTCTTAGAAAAATGAGCACTTCAAGTCTTCCAGAGCGCGTCGTACTGGTGCTGAGCGAGAAGACAAGTCTGTCCTAGAGGAAGGTTGGTTTGAACTGTGAGAACGTGCAGGAGGAACAGAAACACCACTGAAGACACGACGGACAGTGGGAGGCAGCAGGTTGGTGTGTGTGTGTGTGTGTGTGTGTTTCAGTACACACACACTGTGGTCTTGTTATGCTGCTGGAGGATGGGGGAGGCGTTGCTGGACTCCTTCTGTTTCTTCTCTGCATTGTGCTGAACCAGTGGCGGCCTGTCAGCAGTCCTGCGTCGGGCTTTCTTAGCCGACCGGCCCGATGGTGATGGTGATGACGATGACGATGACGATGACGATGACGATGACGATGACGATGACCCGTCAATAGTTCTTTTGCTGTTAGGTGTCCTGCTGCCAGCTGTCCTGTCTGAGGGACTGGGCTGACTGTGCAGCTCAGCGCTGCTGTTTGGACACAGTGGGGTCAGAGTGAACGTGTCAGACAGGTTCGTGTGGTACAGGCTGTTGCTTCCCGATAACCCGTCCCGTCGCTCCAAGGCAGGGAGGAGCTCACACACGGCAGAGGGAGAGTCTTCCTCAGGAGGCCGCTGCACAGCAACAGGTGACAAAAACAAAGACAGTGAGGAAAAACTTCAGGACTCAAAACTTCAGGACTCAGTGGACAAATCTCCAATATTCATAATACAACACAAAACGATTCATGTGTGTTTAAACTGGAAAAACACTTGAGGTTTGAACAGTACGGCCGAGGACAGCGAAGGACACGATGCAGAAACATACTGCTGCTCTGTTCATGCAGGCGTCTCATAACAACCCCCACCATGCTGTAGTTCAGCTGGTCTGAGAGAAAACTGGTTTTGTGCTCCTCTGGGCTGTTTTCAGGTTTTAGTAGATCTACCCGGCGACAGGAGACTTCACTTCACTTCAATCACAGGTCCTCTCAGAGACAGAGCGTTCCTATTGGCTGCTCCACAAACGTCTCTTCAGATGTGTCTGATTCAAGGGAGGAAAGTCCTGCAGGAAAAGTTTCTGAGCAGCTGTATGGATGCTAACAGTTCAGCTTTCTGCTGACTGTAGCTAAAGGCTGCAGCTCATTCCAGCTATGCTAGCTAATGTTAGAGCCTGAATCAATTTATCATCTTATACGGCCTCAAAAGGTCCACGTCTGCAAAGAAACCAGAAAGATCTGCTGATGTACAGTGTAACAGCACAGAAAAACTGTCAGAAGCATTTTCTGTGTGTATGAGGCGCTGCATAGGCCTGTGGTCGTCTGATGGGAGGGGCCAGGACAGAGGGGGGGGGGGAGCTGCAGGAGCACAGCTGCAGTTTTCAAGTTCTTTTGTGCCTTTTCCAGATTTTCCTTTCTCTGATGTCTGGTGTGTGTCGCCCCTCAGTATATTAATCCGGCATGTGTAATTGTACAGATAAAGTCAGTGAAATCATCTGAACCGCTCCTTTAACACAGGACTGGATTAAATCTGGTCACATAAGGCTTCTAAAGACTGCCGTGAAATAATTAATCGACTGCCACCTATGGGAGCGACATCTGTCTAACTGACTACGTGTTGTCCATCACCCCCCCTCCACCCTGTAGACAGGTGTGAAAAAATGGAACCACGTTTAAAACAGCGTCAGCCATGAGTGTGTTGAAAATGCAAAGCTTCAGGCAGCCATCAATCATGAATCAATCATCTTTCTACACTTTCTGTTTAGAATAAATGAAGCCAGCACCTTCTTTAAGCTAACAGCCACGTGCCCTGACTTTGTGCCACCCCCCAATAATGTCTCAATCCAAAATAAATTCTTTCTCAGTGTTTTGCCCCCACCTGAAGGAGAGGAGTGTCAGCGCGGGATATGGAGGTAGGAGGACACTGGGACACCTTGGCTAAGTCCAGCAGCACCTCCTCGTGGTGCAGGGTGTCCTGGGAGCTCCCGGGCTCCTGCAGAGCGATTACGATGGCGCTTGTGTTGTCAGCACGCAGCATGCGCTGGCGCCACCGCAACAGAGCGTGGCTGACCAGCTGCCGGGCACTGGATACCCCACACGGCGCCTGCAGCAAGGAAGGGTGTTAATACACTGACAGGAGGCGGATACTACTGTCTAAAACTTGTGTTTTACAGGATCATCATAGGCCATTTTGATCATGTTCTCTTATGTAACCTGTAGTCTACAACACACCACAGGAAGCTATCCATCTGTAATGATAACTGCTGAAGAGTTCCTCCCCCCTCCACAAGCAGGTCTCTGCTGCTGGGGCGCCCCACTCACCATTGCCTCATCGTTGTTCTGACACATGGAGATGGCCTCCTGCGGCGGCACCATGTTCCACAGGCCGTCACTGCCCAGGACGATGTAGCGGTGCTTTCTGGGGTCCAGGGTCACCACACTCGTGTCGGGCTCTGGAGAAACCACGAACTCACCGCTGTAGAAGTCATAGCTCCACAGATCACCTGTAGCACAGCAGGGGCATTAGCTGAAGGCACCACTGGTCACAGTAGATCCTCTCCATCACAACTGCACGGACGATTTTTTGTTGATGTTGGCAAGTTCTGCCCTCCCTCTCTTTCAGTCTCACACAAAAGCCACAGTCCTCTGAGTTTGGCATAAAAAAACACTTCTATAAAAGACTGCAGGACATTTGAACCTTCAGGGGGGATTTGTTTTACAAATGTAAATAAATCAAAGGACAATAAAGTGGCTATTTTTTCTCTGAGTCCAGGCTGAAGTCCAGGGGTCACTGACCACTGGGGCCTAGAAACTCTTACCTACCTGTTTGTTAAATCTCTCTGGACTCTCTGACATCTCACATGATAACTGGAAGCTCCTTCTTCAAAGACATGCTTTTGCTAAATCTATTTTTTTTATTATTATTTTATCATTTGTATGTTTAATGGCCAGACAAAATTCTTCCAGCCGTCCCTGAGTGTTGCCTTCCTACCAGGTTATTCAGAGATGACTGTGATTGTTGCTGTCCTTACCTAGAGCTCGGGCCACTGCCAAGAACGGTATCTGGTCGATGACGGTACTCCGACGCACTGGGCCGTTGTGACTCAGCCGCGGCCTCTTCCAGACGACCCGATTCACTCCAGACTTCTTGATCACACTGATAGAGGAGAGATGGTGCTTCTTACTTCGATCACAGCACCCGCAAATTATCAAGAGAGCCAGTTATGCTGCCGTTATGGTTGAGCTGCATCAACAAGGATTACACCCAGCAGCCGGTTTATCACACTGAGCTAAAACTAGTGCAGTCTGATACGTCTGCCTGCCTTCATGCAGGTTCCAATGTTCAATCTCTGTTAATCAAAGATTGAACATTGGAACCTGCATCCTTTAAGAGAGGCATTGTTTATTTTCCCACTTTATCTTCTGATAAAGGAGATCTTAGAAAATCTTACCAGTTCAGTTAAAGTTAATCCTAGTTGGTGAAACTCCCAAGACATTTCCAATGAGCAACATAAAGATATTTCACTACTACACAACAGGCTGGGAAAACATTGTTAGAATTAAATGCACCTTAATTCCACTAATGCAGAATTCTGACGGGGGGGTAATGTAGAAATATATGTAATAAAACTGACAGTGGTGAAAATAATCTCTTTCCAAAACAAATGTGTCAGTTTCCACGATACAAAATTCCTACAACTGAGTAAGTTAAAGAAAATAAAGAGGTGCTCCCCCACTTCGCCTCAGCTAACGACTGCAACCCCTCTGGTTCCAGTGATGAAACAAACATCTTGCAGAATATTAGATGATGCTGTTAAATGTTGAGTAGAAGTAAGATGAATGAATTCTTCTCCTCATTAGCTCTACTGTATATACACACCACACGCTAGCTCTCCCAACATTAAAAAATTAAAGGCACCATCTTTACATCAATGTTGTGTTTCATGAATAGTGATTTATAAATAACACATCATTACTATCAATTAGTAATAAGTTATGCAGCAAAGCTGGTTTACCTACAGCTGTTTGCCGTTGTAAGGCCACATCTGCTTAATGCACAGCTATAAATCCCCCTAAAGCTGTGGAGTTTACCCTGCACATCACTGCAACACCATCTTATCAGTAGTCATACACAGTATAAACAACATTATCCCCTCAAGCAGATAACATTTTGATCTTTTTTCTTGGTTACAGAAGCTTCTTTGTCATGAACAGGGGCTGGTGGGGGTGTTATTAAACTAGAATTTGTCTTGGTTAAAAAGAAAAGAAAAAAAAAAGACATCATCTGACACACTGTGTACTTTAGCGTGCACCTTAAATTCACCACCTGAACTATGACGAGTTTTGGCAGGAATCTCCAGCTATAGAGCTCGATTATTCTATTGAGTTATGGTTATATGTTCTGGCCGATGACGTGGCGGCCAGGCTGCAAGAGTACAGAAAAAAGCAGAGACGAGGTGCCCTGTGGGGTCAGACATACCTCCCACCCAGACCTTCAATACGCTCCCTCTCTCTAGGTAGTTCAGGTTTGTGATCTTGCGTTACTTCCACAGCTCTGATGAACGGGTCCGTGGGGTCATCCTGGACCCCCAGAACCACCGCAGAGTCCCCAACGTGGGCCACGTACATGCGGTCTCCCCGGATGACCACTACGCTGGCTGTGGTGCCCGATGTGCTGGGAAGGCCTGTGAGTGTCTTTGGCCATTCAGCTGAGAAGATGAAACAGAAAAATATGTAAATATTCAATGAGCTTCACTGCGTCTAACCTGCTTAGAGTAAACATGGAACCACACACACACACACACACACACACACACACACACACACAGTAACATGCAAAAAAACAAAGAGGTTTCCAATACTGTGAGTCTATCTGATACTAATCTCCATCAAAGGTACTTTGATGTCCTGAGGTGGGGACACAGTCTGTCCTGGTGCAAGTCTTTCTGATGTAATCAAAGTCAGACATGCGCTTTGCAGACTAAGTGTGTGTGTGTGTGTGTGTGTGTGTGTGTGAGCAGCTGCAGAACAGCTGACATGCCCAGACATATCCAGCACACACACCTGAGCAGACTGGGTGTGTGTGTGTGTGTGTGTGTGTGTGTGTGCTCAGCGGAGTGTGAGAGGACTAAGTGTTGGTGGACTGCTGCACAGACAGTCACTGGTAATAGCAGCCCTCTTCAGTTAGCTGGCTCTGGTTAAACCACTCAGTGTTTATCAAACACAGACAAAGACTCAAAATATGGAGCTCGTGCATTTATGTTCACTGGATGTTCCGGTGGAGTTGAGCCGGCGGTGCACCACGGTCCGTGAGCAGGGACAAACTTTCGGCTGTGGTTAGGCCACAGGAGCCGGTGTGGTTGGGTCAGAGGTTTGGTGTGGTGCTCACAGACGGTCCGGACAGCCGTCAGCAGCCCCTGCTCGGAACATGTCAGTCGGTAAGATGTCGGTAGACTTACGCAGCTTCTTCCACATAGCGTGGTGGCAGGCTACAAATCCTTTGCGGATAGCGGAGCAGACCTCCCGGTCGCAGTCCGACCAGAAGCCCCGCTGCTTCTTCATGAACTCCCACAAATACTCTCGCGCAAACTGCGCAGCCTCGCGCCCCCCGTGCCCGTCAAACACAGCGAAGAAAGCGACGGAACGGCGGGAACGAGAGCCGGTGCTCGGCGGGGCTGGCGGTGGGCTCTGACCTCCCGGTGACGGGGGTTCCGCCGATACGCTTTGGTCTTCCCGTCGTGCGGGCTCACACGGTGTGTCCGACACCCGCGGGGACCCCTCGGCTCCACCAGTCCGGTCTGGATGGGTGTCCCCGGCCAGAGAGCGGACCACACAGTCTCCCCCTCCGCTCTCCTCCGGCTCGCCCGGCGTCGGCTCGTGTTCTCCCGGCTCGGGCTCCACTATGACCTCGGTCACATCTTCCATGTACTTCCTACCTCCTTGGTCGGTAAACACACTCACTCGCATCAATAGTGCGTTTTCCATGGCTCCAGAGATCAGTCGCTCCCCGATGTGTCGGTGCACTTGGCATATAAATGTAGAGCAGAGCAGCGATAGTTGCGGCTCAGCGCCCTGCCTTTGTTTATGTCCGAGCGTAGTAGGCATGCTCAAACGTGATGACGTCAGACGCTGTCTTCTTCTACCACGAAGACGCGGCAGCGCCGACGCAGCTGCTGCCCCCTGCAGGCGGGCCCCGACACAGGCCGCGCTCTCTGTTTAGTTCTTTTAACATAACTTTAACATAACAATTTTATTATTATTATATATTTATAAGTAAAAGATCAGCATCATCATTTTCGTCGAACCCTTCTCACATTCATTCATTTGGCTATTGGTTTGCTTATCTATCTAAGAGGGGACGATGCACATGAGCACAAACAAAGGTGCATAAACGCAGACAAACAGAAAACAATGTGATGACCTAACTACCCCAGATCATGGCAGCATGTCTGACTGTCCAGTAGCCACTGTTTTACAGATTTGTCTTGAAAGGATGAGAATTAAAACACAGCGTCAAGCTTCCAGCTTTAAACTGAGTATGTTGGTATCAACAGCTGATTAACCATTAAGGAATTTTAACCATTTGTATAAGTCAACGAAATGGACAATTTAACACACATAAATTAAGACATAGTAAGACACACACAAAGAAATAAAGTCATTATAAACTCCAAAGGATAACTGATTTGTTCATTTTGTACGGACACCTCTGTCCTAGTATGTACATGTATGTTTTATCTGTCAGCTGTGAGCATGTTTTAAACAGACTTTATTTAATAGATAGAGTACGTTTTAAAACGTCAAACTTTTAATAAACTGTAGCAAACTATTCCCAGTTGTAGATGAGCAATCTGAACCTCACCAGCTTCAATCCTACTTAAGTGTACAAAGTGTGACTTCAATACAAAAGACTTTTAAAAATATATATAAATCGTTATTTGAAATAGTCAGTGTACATCAGGAGGAACAGGAGAACATATACACATGTCAGGAGGCTCCAGTACATCAGTATATCTACCATAAATGCTTATTACTTTTATTATTTTTATTCAGTTATATTTATGAAGATGGAAACCTCATATTCTGTTATTTTATATCTATTTGCTCTATACATAGATCTTTCTATAGGACCTATTTTTATATTATTTCCATCTATTCTATCTTTTTCTCTCCTGTAGAATGTCACCCCAGTGTGCTGGTCCAACTGGAGTGATAATATTATTCATACTTTTATATATTTATATTTTACTTTGTGTTTGAAGTGTACTCTTATTCTTATTCTTTTGGAGCTGTGTGTAACGAAAAGCAATTTCCCCCTGGGGATTATTAAAGTAATTCTGATTCTGATAATAAACTAAATCGTGAAACATGGAGGAAAGAAACAGAGGGGGAAGCAGTGTCAAACAGAAAAAGCAATAAACGAATAAATAAATGAATTGATACATAAATAATAATTAGTAATAATGAAAGGACATGATAAATTAGCACAGATCATTTGCATACATCCATTGTTTTGATTTTTTTTGTGCGTGCGTCGACCGCGCAGTGACGTCATCGCGTCGGCGTGCGTCGGGACGGGGGCACGGAACTGCTGTGGGGTCGACGAATAATAGGAGATGAAGGAGAAAAATGGAAGAGAAGCAGCGATCTTAGCTCCGTAGCGGCATCTGGGCGGCGGCGTTGCGGCGACCTGTGGGCTCGGTTCGGGGTGGATGTTGTATGAGGACCGGCGGAGGACGCGCTTTAATCGCAGTGAGGTAGCGAATGTAGGCAGAGTTGGGGAGGGCTGTCGCTGCTGGGGTTTTTTTTGGAGAGGGAAAACAACATGGCTGCGGTGGAGCTCGAATGGATCCCAGAAACACTGTACAACACCGCTATCTCGGCTGTGGTGGACAACTACAGCCGATCAAGAAGGGACATCCGCTCGCTCCCGGAAAACATCCAGTTCGATGTCTATTATAAGGTAAGGCTTACGGGGCGGGAGGATATGTGATGTGAGAGGCAGCACACTGCACCAGTTTGTGTAATCAGCTGCTAGCGCTGCTGCTAACCTTAGCTAACGTTACGCGAGCTCCTGGAGACACAAATGGAGTTTTTTCGGGTCTAGCTAACTAACCAGCAGCCCGCCCCGCCCCACGGGCTCCTACAGTCCCCTACAGCCGCTGTGTGGTGTCCCTGTGAGGACCATTTGTTGAAGAAGAGGCCATGAACGGCATCGGACCCGGAGCTAATTACATCAGTGACCGTGTAAATGAGCTGTGGCAGTGATGTCATCAACACTAACTGTTTTCTGGGCTGGTTTATTGTCCAGAATCTGCTGTGAGCCACTTCATCTACAGTGAGCTTCCTCATGCTGCTCACAGCACATGGGAGCCTTTTCCAAGTAGCCATTCATCAATGTGCCATAACAGCACACAAGCCAGCTAAATACAGGAACACACCGAGCTGCTGGTCTCCTCCAGACAGTCAGCAGGACTGGAGACACCTTTCAGATCTGGCATCCATTCCCTCAACCACAGGTCAGCTATACCTGCCTGTACTCAGCCATGTACACCGTGATGTGCTCATGGGGTCAAAGCTAATCACAACAGACATTCCTCCTTAACCACACCACACCAAAACAGTGATGGAGGCCTCAGAGTTTCCTCACATGGTGACCTTTAAATCATAAGCATTGTGAAAAGATATTTAAAATTCAGTTCATTAGGCACAGATGGCTGATTGCTCTGCAGTAAATCCTCCGCCGTGCAGGTAATGATGCTCAGTCTGTGCTGGTGTAGATTCACCTGTGTGGTCATCCTGGAGGACACTGGCAGGTGTTTCTGTTATTCTGTCCACCCCATTTAATTCAGTGGGAGTCTGTTGAATGACAGAAACACCTCCAAGCTGAATGGACACCTCTGGTGACCGCAGACTGAACAATATCACCTTGATGATGGAGGATTTGTTACTTCACTAGTTCTAGCTCGGTGCGCCTGATAAACACATGGATAGAAACAGTTAAATTTGATATATTTAATCTAAACCTGGAGGTCATAGTCTAACAAGCCATGAATGTGTGTCATAAAGATTCAGGCCCTGAGTAGCCTGTGTCTGGCTGAGTGTATGTGAAGTGTCAGTAAATGTGATGTGTTGAGTGTGCAGGCTGCAGGAAGCTCTGGTAACGGTACATTGCTGACATAAAGTCAGTCAGGGTCAGGGCGACGCTGTGGACGTGGTCGACCTCGGTGGGACAGGTGTTGACAACATCAACCTGTCTGTGTGACCCGGTGCCATTGGTACTGGACTGTGACGGGACGATTCGTCACCAGCATTACGCTTTCACAGCGACAGCAAAAACCAAAATAGATCAATTCCAGCAGTTGATTGAATGAAGCATTGCAGCTCTAAGTCGCCTGGAGGGAAGCAAGACAATATTACATTCCATTACAGTCAGTGTGGAACTAAACTCACCACTGATTTACTGAAGTATTTATCCATTACTGGAATAAACAGTCCTGCAGTAAGCTGGAAACGTCAGGTAACCACCTTGTAATATCCTTAAAGATGGTGCATCAGCGTGCAGCCAGCCGGGGACATTAATCGTGACCCTCTGTCAGGAGGACGGACTGACTAAGCCAAACCATCCACACCGCTTTGTTTAACTTACAGGCGTTTGCACTTATTTTGGCTGGTTAGTCTGCCTGACAGTTATATTTTTTGCTTTCTTGCTTTCATAAAGGAGGGACATTTACACAAAGTCATCACATGGAAAAGTGATGAGGCACAATTTTAGGAGCAAGCCGTATATAACACCGTGCACTGCTTAAATCTGAGGGCTTGTGTTCTCAGCAGAAGGGAACTTTTTACTGTGAAACCTCCAGTTTTCATGCATTCACTTCTGATTTGTACTGCAAATGTTGGTCAAAACAACTGGATATATCCCACAAAAGAGCGCTCTCTTTTCTGTGATGTGTGCAGTGATGTTTTTTTTGTGCCTGGAAAAACCAGCTCGTGGCTGTATGGTGAAGCCTGTGAAGAGCTCTCACTCGGCATCTTAAGCCACGATACTGTCGAGAAGAAACAGACGTCTTGTTTTTAGCCTACATCCGTACGTTCATCCCTGGATGTGTGTTCGGAAAAGAAAAAGTTTTGTTTAGATGGCCTATTTCACACATCTCTCGTGCTCTATTCTCTTGCTTGCTCTCGCTGTATCTCCCATCACCTTGTACTTCTTGTTAGTCCTTCTCAAACTGGCGGAGACAGACGTGTCATTTAAATGCCAATGACACAGAACAGATTGACCTTGTATGACAGGAACTGCTGTTCACATGCAGTCAGAGCAGGATCATTAAAGCAGGTTCGATAACATGTGTTCGTCCTTTTGATAGAATTTGATTTGAATCACAAGGCCTGAAAACGGTGTGACTTTGTGCCAATATCTTGAAGCCACTATTGGCTTTAACTGATGTTATTAATTAGGCAGAAGTAAATTTAAATATGAGTAATAAATGACTTCAGAATTGGCCTTCAACTCTACATTTAATAAAGCCACTTTCCAAATGAGACTCTTTATTTCTGTCAGCCTGTGAACCACGGAGACTTCTTCTGAGGGAGAAGTGTGATGTCTTTGTCACTGTTGGAATATGTAACGCCACAGCCGACCGTCTGCTGGGAAGCCTCACCTGTAAACACTGACTTCAGCTTCTGTTCTGTATTTGTTAACTTTAAGGTGAAGGTCTCAAAGACTTTGGTTTAAATACATGTCCGTTAAATCATTCCCAGGAAAAATCACAACCACAGTTAGTGACACATGTTCCATCACAGAGCAGTTCAGCTGTGCTGGGCACTTTTATAGTACATGAAGCTGCATCCTCTCTAGTGTCCAGCAGGGGGCGACTCCACTGGCTCCAAACAGGAAGTCTGATTGGATGGAAGTCAATGAGAAAATGAGCCGACTTCTCTCCTGATTTATCAGCTCAGTGAACAGTTTCTGCTCTCAGTCTCTAGTTTACAGTCTTCTTCAGCACAGCAGGACGTTCATGTAGTCAGTGATGGTCCATTTAGAGGAAGGTACACCAGGAAGAGGCTGTCACTTCTGGCTCCAAAACCAAGATGGCAAAGCCCATAAAGCCAAACGGGAGGCTTCAAAACAGCAGTCCACAAACCAGGGGGTGACATCACAGTGGAGACGACCACTGCTTGTACACAGTCTGTGTTTTCTGATTTAAGTACAGGTGAGACCCATCACCTGATAGTTTTGCTGGTATTTGGTCATGAACAATAATTGAATTATTTAAAACATGAGTCTGCTTGTAGTCTGGGATGAAGTCTGAGGATCACCAAAGTTATTACAAATCATCCTGATGGCGACACACACACACACACACGCACACCTGTACATTTCATGGCAGAATATCCAACAGTGCCAAGATATTTCACTCAGTCGTCATGCTCTCAGTGGCACTAGAGAAAACACAGGGAGGGGTCACCCCTGAGTCCCATGAATGTCTGTGCAAAGTATCACAGCAGTCCATCCGGTAGTTGCTGAGATATTTCATTCTAGACCAAAGTGGAGGCACTGCCGTCCATAGAGCCATGCTGCGGGAGAAAAGAACCTGCTCACATGACCCGGAGTACAAACTTCATAAACTATTGGACGACGGGAGGACAGTGGCACACGGTACACTGTGCTTCAGCTTGAGACATAAACATTTTAGCAGCAGCTCTCTCAGACAGACGACCGCAGCACGGCTGTCTCCATGAATGGCCTGCTTGTGAGGCAGGGGGTGCATGAGTTTGTGGCTTGGACCGAAGGAACCATGGTCTCGTGTAGTCTCTCGTAGCTTAGGCATCAGGTGACGTTTCACCCAGTAACTGCAGTCGCGGAGACCCCGCTGAAACGGCAGTGTCCCCCGTACTCCCACCATGGGGAGCCACTGAATATAACAACTTCCAGCTCAGCGCATTTTGATGACAGACTAGACATCAGCAGATCTGTTTTGTTTCCACTCCTGAACAGCAGACAGCGTTTTTAAAGCATCACTTTAAAACAGGACAGAAACTCCACCAGGATATTCTCCACCCCTCTGCTGAGACGCTCTGCCCCCACCTCTACCTTATTAATCAGATCAGACTCAGACTCAGTGTGCTCCTAATGGAGGAGCTTACATCTGTGTTACTGTCGGTGTGTGTCCATGCTCACCTTGTCCCTCCACCTCTGTGTGTGTGTGTGTGTGTGTGTCAGCTTTACCAGCAGGGCCGCCTCTGCCAGCTGGGAGGGGAGTTCTGTGAGCTGGAGGTGTTCGCTAAAGTACTGCGGGCCTCAGACAAAAGGTAAGAGCATAATGGGACCAATCTGTGCCTGAAACCCCACACCACCCACTCTGCCCCATCAGTGGTCTCACAAAATGCCTCTGAAACAGACGCTTATCAGAGCGGCCGGCGCTGTGTGTGCTGGAAACTAATTTTTCATTATTTTATTATTATTTTAGAGACAAAGCACAGCACTCCATGTGCCACGACAGCCTCTGACAGAATAAACTCATAGATACTGAAGTTATTTTGGCCATGTGTGATGTCCAGTTAGTGTTTTGTGGCCCAGTGTGTCGCTCATTTACTGCTGTGACCTTCTCTAAATGAGCAGTTTTTCAGCACTGGAGCCTCTCCTGTGATAGATTTGTGCTCTCTTTGCTTTGTATTCCTTCTCCTCCTGCTGTGAGTCTCCGTTGAGTCACTTGATGACTTTCTTCTCCCTCTCAGCCTCATCAGTTTAACATTTTAACGTCCATATCACTCTCTGCTGCCGTTTGAGCTGAAAGGGACGAGCTAAAGTCCGAGTAGGAAAAGTCTTTGTGAAAGAGGCGTCTTAGTAAAAGTTAAAGCCCTGAGCACAATGAAGCCCCTTTAGCTTGATGAGGTACATTATGTGTCTGTCTGCACTGATTAGTTTAGAGAAGGCTTAAATGTGACAAACGGTGTATTAATCATTACCCAGTACCTTCCACTGACATGATTCACTCCTCTGTCCCCCCCCCCCAATGCAGACACCTCCTGCACCACTGCTTCCAGGCCCTGATGGACCACGGTGTCAAAGTGGCCTCCGTTCTGGCAAACTCCTTCAGCCGCCGCTGCTCCTACATCGCAGAGTCGGACGCCCACGTCAAGGAGAAGGCCATCCAGTTCGGCTTTGTGCTGGGTAAATAGTGGGGGGGGGGGCACTCTGAGCATAAACGAGTGAATAATTACACACCATTCGTTGACTTCTTCTGACATTATTGTAGTTTCAGCTTAAAATCTGTCTGTGATCCAATTACAGCAGAGGCTGTGTGGCCTTTTTAAAGATATCCTGTATTAGGTCAGCGACACATGGAGCAAGAGGTTAAAATGCTATTGAGGGCTCACAGGTGGTGGTGGGGTGATCTAACTTTCCCCAGAGCTTATATGTCTGTCGCTTAGTAGAGCCAAACTAGAGGGCCCCGTTTCTTCGTGTTGATGTCAAACATTTGGCTCATTTCTATCATCAAAGACACATAAAACACTTTTCCATGAGTGAAAGTCATTGTTGTGTAATAGAAGTTTGTAGGCGATATTTCTCAATCGAACATTTATATTAAGAAGAGGAAGCAACAGCTTTAGTTTTAGTCTGCTAGCTAGAGACGTGTGGTAGCACCATAAACCCTCGTCAGGAGCTCAGCTGGTGCTGCTCCACTCACCTGTGACGTCCAGTACATGTTACACTCATAATGAGTTGGTGTGAATCCATCTCACCTGATGTCGTTCTGATTCCAGGTGGCTTCCTGTCTGATGCGGGCTGGTACGGAGATGCAGAGAAAGTGTTTCTGTCGTGCCTGCAGCTGTGCACGCTCCACAGTGAGGTCCTCCACTGCTTCCGTGCTGTGGAGTGCTGCGTCAGGTCAGTCTCACCTGTCAGAGTCCGTCCGTCCGTTTATTTGTCTCTCACTGTTGACATCCAGACTGATGGAAGGCCCCATGACGGTGGTGAAGACCTTTTGCTTATGATGTGTAGTGTAGTTTACTTTTATCTTCGTTTTATGTCTAAAGCACCAACAGAGCATGTTTATCCTGCTCAGTGGTGCAGCATCCATCTCTGAAAGTGTAGCTGCTGCTCTGTATCACTTATTTTGGCACATAAAGGCTTCCGTAGTTTGTGTTGTGAACTATATTCCTCCTGTTATTACACCCATTCAGCGATGCCGGGGTAACATGAAGAGCTGTCGGATCCACAGCTACACCTACACTGCACCTCTCACACACTCAGCATCATTTACTGCCCTCATTTCATTCTCTAGTCCACTGGACCTGAGCCACTTTCACATTCTACATATTTTCCACCAAATGCTCTTTGTGTGAGCACCATACAAGATAATAAATAGTACAAGTGCCACAAAGAGTCATTTAACACGGACAGAAAATTGAAATGTTGTGTCAGTTATCAAACAGAAGTGCCATCAGTTAAGAACAGACTGAATGAAAAGGTGTTGGTAGAAGATTACTGCACCAACGTTTGTGTGAATTTAATCAGTTGGTTAGTTTGTGCTGTGAGCTTTGAGCTGTGCCATAGCATGACGATGAATAATGCCTAACCGGCCCCTCAGAGGTGGTTTTTGTGCATGTACGTCTGCACCCAGGTAATAAAATGGACAAACACGTGCGAGATGGTCATGAGGTTTTCCTCTCGTGTCTCCACAGGCTGCTTCATGTACGCAATGGGAACTGTAAGTACCATTTGGGAGAGGAGACCTTCAAGCTCGCTCAGTCTTACATGGACAAATTAGCCAAACATGGCCACCAGGCCAACAAGGCAGCGCTGTACGGCGAGCTTTGTGCCTTGCTCTTCGCCAAAAGCCACTACGATGAGGTTTGTATGTCTGAGACGATGTTATCATGTTCTATCTCTTTATATGTCAGAGACAAGACATGGATTAAGTTTTCTTTATCTTTTTCCTGCATTTTCCAGGCATACAGGTGGTGTATAGAGGCTATGAAGGAAATAACTCCAGGGCTGCCTGTCAAAGTAGTGGTTGATGTCCTCCGGCAGGCCTCCAAGGTTAGCAGCGTTCATTTATATTACAAGATGTTACTGGGTTATTAATTGGTGTTGTTGCAGAGTGTATCTGCAGGAAAGCAGCCTGGGTCCTGGTAAGTAAACCCCTGTTTGTCTTTCTGCTGCAGGCTTGTGTGGTGAAGAGAGAGTTCAGGAAAGCAGAGCAGCTGATCAAACATGCAGTGTTTCTAGCAAGGTAACCTGCTGTTTGTTTCTAAAGACTCAACGTCAGTCTTCTCCCTGCTGTTATCATCAGTTCTGACGCCTCGGTTTGTGTCTTACAGAGAACATTTTGGACACAAGCATCCCAAGTACTCCGACACGCTGCTAGATTATGGATTTTACTTATTAAATGTAGACAACATATGCCAATCAGTTGCTATTTACCAGGTAAGCAGAGCGTCTGTACATGTTTCCTATGCCCTGATGTTCAGTAAAAAAACAAAAACAATGCAGCGTGGTATGTGCGTCTGATTAAAAGTCCTCTCTTGCCTTACAAATTCCAGACAGCGCTGGACATCCGACAGTCTGTGTTCGGGGGGAAGAACATCCACGTTGCCACAGCCCATGAAGACCTGGCCTATTCCTCATACGTGCATCAGTACAGCTCGGGGAAATTTGACAACGCTCTGTGAGTACAATGAATCCTACAAAGTCAGGACTATTCCAGGACCAGCCAGATAATTACATTAGACACGAGCTCCCGTGTAGATGAAGCACAAGATGATGAGTCATACTGTGATGGTCTGCCCCGCTGCTCACTGTACTGCTGGTTGTGTTTAGTGGCTGTGTGCTTTGGCCGTGTGCCATGTCATACTTTCAGTGATAGATAATGGCGAACCGGTCCACTGACACTGCTTCCTGTGCACAAGGGGCCTGGTTCAGAATTGGGTAATAATCTGTCCTCTCTAGCCCCGATCAGAGACTCTTCAGAGAAACTTCCTTCAAGGGAACCTTAACTTTCTTGGAAGTGTTTATCCCGAGTAGAGAACATCTTGTTGCCAAGTGTGAGTTATGTGACACGTTTGGCTCCGCTCCTCTGTTTGTCCCTCAGGTTCCACGCAGAACGTGCCATAGACATCATAACTCACATTCTGCCTGAGGACCATCTGCTGCTGGCCTCCTCCAAGAGAGTGAAAGGTAAGACCCGTTTCCTGGAGACGCTGGGCCTGTGCCCACTGTGTGGAGGGCACGCTGTCCAATATCAGGCAGGCGAGGAACCGTTCACTATCACATTTTCCATGTGCCTATGCATGTACGTGTGTCTGTGTACATACCAGATTCTCATTGGTCGCTGGTGTCACGTTCATAAGCAGACAAGCCGTCTTCATCCATTATTGATGTGCACTTATTATGCTGGTGATGCTGTAGCTTGAGTAGAGGGCAGCACACACACACACACACACACACACACACACACACACACACACACACACACACACACACACACACACCTTATCTCTCTTGTGGTGCATTGAATCAAAACCTCAAAAATCATTCCAAAGGAAAAATTCCTGCACGCACACTTTTCACCTCTGCATTGATTGATAACACAGAGTTAATGTTTGGGTCAGAAGGACCTCTCTGAAGACGTCTCTGTATGTTTGACTAATGTTTGAGCATCAAAGTAAAAGTTCACATGTCAAACAGTAACTTCTAAGGTTGATAGATTTTACAAGTTGATGGATTTACAGTTCATATTTACACTAATGCCATAAGTTAATAGTTTGATTCCTTGCACATAAAATGTGTGGATCATTTAAAATGCATAGGATCTCAGTTGTGTTACGTTTTGGGAATAGGTCAGTGTGACTGTTACTTCCTGGGAACAGCACACCTTTAACTACCTTTGACGCCCTCGTGAGAAGTTTGGGGGGGAAGTAAGCAGCAGTCAGGCAGGGAAGAGTGGAGCCATACGATGTGTTTGACCTCTTTGGAAACTTTCCCGTATCACTTATTTTTTTGTGTGGAAGTAAACGGTTGAACTTTACCCAGTGGTCCTGTGGATTTGTTTTTTTTTATGTGAATTAGGACGAGTGGAATCGTTTGAGCGTCAAGCCAAAGCTTCGTTTATTGGAAACCTACAACAGCCATCATAAAGGGACAGTGTGCTAAAATATTTCATACTTGTATGCAGTAAATCTGAGCTGTTCTTTGCCACGATGCTGCGCCGTCGACACGCTGTTATTTGAGCACATCGTGGGCTTTTTCAGTGATTAATTAGCGTAGCGGTGGAATGATCATGTCGTGAACTGTGATGAGGCCATGATGAGTCCGTCATTAATAAAGACTGCTGAGGTACGTGTTCAGTGAATGTCCACCTGTCTGTTGCCGTGATGAGCCCTTTTTAGGTCGTCAGTCAGTAGCCGTGCAGAGTGTTTCCTCTTGAAGGGGTTTGGACGGTAACAGTGAGGTGATGTCTGTATTTCAGAGATGGGTGGTGACTTAAAGCTGCTGGTGAATTTCACATTTGGTTTAGAAAAATGACTTGACGCTGTGGCTCCACTGTTAAATCTGGGCAGAAGTCTAACGTGAGCTTCATCACCCCCCCCAGCTCTGATTCTGGAGGAAATCGCCATCGACTGCCACAATAAGGAGACAGAGGAGCGTCTCCTTCAGGAGGCTCATGACCTTCACCTGTCGTCACTACAGCTGGCCAAGAAGGCCTTCGGAGAGTTCAACGTCCAGACGGCCAAACACTATGGCAACCTAGGACGACTCTACCAGTCCATGAGGAAGTTCAAGGTGGGCGGAGAAAACGAAAGCGCTTTGCTGAAACCCAGTGATGTGAAAAGCTTCATGTTAATGTGTGAGCCATGCCTCCGTCTGTTGTGTGTGTCCAGGAGGCAGAGGAGATGCACATCAAAGCCATCCAGATCAAGGAGCAGCTTCTGGGCCACGAGGACTACGAGGTGGCTCTGTCTGTGGGTCACCTGGCCTCCCTCTACAACTACGACATGAACCAGTATGACGACGCAGAGAGGCTCTACCTGCGCTCCATCGCTATCGGTCAGTCACAGGGACGGGGCGGGCGGGGATCTTACTTCATCCACTTATTGTAGATGTAGTCCTTCTGTCCATACCAGGATCCTGTAGTGTAGGAACGAGTTTATCCAGTGACTAGTTACTAGTTACATGTTTTGATCTGAACCTCAGCAGCAGGTCAGCAGGGACGGCTCCTGATCATTACTGAAGTCAGATCCAGAAAGAAGTTGCCACTGTTATTGTTTCCTTCTATGAGTAACCAAACGTCAGATTCAAGACTTCAAGAAACACAAAGCTGAAGGGAGAAAGCAGACAGTGGTGGGGGGGTCAGAGATCCACGGGGATACGATCTGCACCCTCACAGTTTAAATCTAAAGTCTGTGGATGTAAACACACGTACAAACACTGTCCCAACACTGAAGTGTCCCTCCCCCTGTTCCCACTGGTGAATAAAGAACAAAGCTAAACGTTAGCTAATGCTAACATCTTATGGCACCGGCTTCATGAGCAGCAGCACTGAATGGAGCAGTTTAGGTTTACTGCTAAAAGTGATCCGTTTTATGTACGCTTTATTTATCACCTTTCTCTGCAGCCCAGCAGTGATGCTGCTCAGATTAAAGTCAGACAGACTGACCTGATGATGAAAGTCTCTAGTGTCTCATTCAGCTTTTCCTCAGGGTCCAGTGTTAAAGAAGCAGTAAGTCTGCAGTACATTTCATATGGTGACCGTATCAAATCAGCAGAACAGCGTAACATCCCAGCCTGACAGGTTAGCCATTCAGCATCTGGTCACCATGGTGATTTACCTGGGTAAAAGTTAGCCTGCTTCTAGATACCTGCGTTAGGCCCTTAGATAGGTGGATTAGCCCTCTTGTCTCTGAGTTGGACTGATGTGATCATTGTCACGTTAACACTGACGACTGATGTCTGCCTTACTGGGCTGAACGGGCCACGCTGGGGCATTAAGTTGGCCATTAGGAGCCTAATTAGCTTGTGATTAACATGGAGTGACTTGGGATCAAATGATTATTGTCTTTGTTGATTATCGAGCAGTACATTTCTCTCTTCTTCACTGGGTCCTCCAGACATCAGGAGATAGTGAAGCATGTCCAGAACAGTTTTTTAGAGCCCAAGCTGACGTCAAAAAGCCAAAGACATCAATGTTCTCCTATGTAAGACACTGAAAAGCAGTAAATTTGCATATTTGACGAGATGGAAAGTTTTAATGTTTTGCATTTTGTTTGATTTGAACGATAATCAAAATAATAACAATCAAGCTTTTTGTTCAACAGACTTATTGATTAATGGACTAATTGTTGCAGCTCTAGAATGATTATAGGACGTGATGCATGTGCTGTTTGGTGCTTCCTCACAGGTAAGAAGCTCTTCGGAGAAGGTTACAGCGGGCTGGAGTACGACTACCGAGGCCTGATCAAACTCTACAACTCTGTGGGGAACTACGAGAAGGTGTTTGAGTACCACAACGTTCTGTCCAACTGGAACCGGCTGAGGGACCGGCAGTTTGCCGTGGCGGACGCCCTGGAGGACGTCAACACTACGCCCCAGCAGACCCAGGAGGTGGTACAAGCTTTCCTATTGGCTCAGAGCCTGGGCCCCACCCGCCCCTGTCTGGGCTGAGTCTATGAGGGAAGAGGGGAGGGGGGGGGGCTGCAGCCTGGCGAGGACACACAATGTGATGCTTCAGTTGCACACAGTTTATTAGTAATACACAATAAATTCAAGCTCCACTGGCAAGACAGTGGGCTGCCAGCACACACACACACACACACACACACACACACATTTAGTGATGGAATTTAAAGAAGTAGAGAAGACACCGTTATCAAACCTCATCGACACCCACACAAGCCACCGAGATGCAACTCCAGACTGGATGCAGCTTCACCCCACAGAGCAGACTGATGCATTTCTCCAAGAGAAAGAGGACACATGACTGAAGGGGGGGGGGCAAAATGAAAAAAAGAAAAAGGAAAAAACCTCAAACGTCCTGTAAGGATGACAAACGACCTCCTCTCTTCTCTTGTCTCGCTCGCCTTTTTCGTTTAAGTTTGGAACCGGAGGACATTTTGTTGCTTTTATATTTTAACCAGTGTAGCTCTGAAGGCCACGAGGCTCGTCGCAGATCAAACCATGTTCTCCACCGGGGCCCCGGCCCCCACACACATCTGTGAAATACACGTTTCCACCCACATCTGTCAGCGCCGTCACCTGGAGGAGCAGAGGTGGAAACGTCAGATATTTTTGACTCTTGTACAGTAAAATTATACGGCAGATTGTACACTTAAGTTTCAGTTCAAGGCTTCTTGCTTGTTTTGTTTTTTCTTTGCAAAGAAATGAAAGTGGACATTGAGAAATGTCCCGTTTTGAAGTGCGTGGTGGAGAGACTACAAACAGTGGAATGTGACGGACCAGCGGGGATATTGTTACACACATTACAGGCTTCACAGCTCTCCCATTCAGTTTATTTTATCTCTTTTTCCAGCTTAGTCCTGAATGATTAGAATAATTAAAATGCCAATAATTTATATGCAAAAGTGTTTGTTTATGTAGCCCTTTGTTTATGCTTTTCTTACTGAGTGAGCCATGAATTCAGCTTGATGATATCACTTTAAACCAAGGGACATGGAGAGGAGTGAGAAGAGGAAGATGCCACATGTACAGAGGCCTCTGAGCCTCCCACTCTTTATTTTAAGGTGTGGCTTCACATGTGTGTGTGTGAGTGTGTGTGTGTGTGAGTGTGTCTGTGTGTGTGTGAGTGTGTGTGAGTGTCAGTATACACAGATAGAGCTCTGGGTGCCCAAGTGCTCCACTGATGATTACCAGCCTTACACCAGCTTGCAGTTATCTGTCTGTAGACGGACCCATACTTTAAAGTGCTAAATAAACTATTATACCCTTAAGGGCACTGCAATGGGGACCAATATTGTATATTTGTGTGTGTGTGAGTGTGTGTGTGTGTGTGTGTGACGCCAGCCTGTTTACCTGTGCATCTGGTCTCTCTTCTCCTCTCCTTCCACTCAGATTTTCCATTAAAGCAAAGTTCCAGACATGTTTTTTTTACTGGACCATGTTTTTCCATCATTCTAACAGTTTCTGTCCCAAACCCCATCGATTGTTTCTCTATCGATCTGAACTCTGTCGCTCACAGGCGTGCTGGTGTTTGACCACAGTGAACCAGTGGGAAAAGTAACCGTGACAACAGCCGGTGGCACGTCTTTTTAAAACGACTGATCTGAAGTCAGATCTCTGGCAGCAGTGTGATGCTGCTGCTGGTCGACACGCAGCATCTTTAAAGGATCAGGTCCCTCTGTGTGTTCAGTGCAGTGGCTCCCAGCTGGATCTGCTTCTGACTAAAGCCAAACCAACAGTTTAAGACTGGCGCTAACATTGACGTTTGGGATTTAAAAAACTAAATATAACAAGAAACAGAATAAGGATCGAGATGTGACGGTGTAGAAACCACTGTGCTCTCTGGTGGCCAGTCTACATCTGTGGGGTTTCACTTAGATGTCACCCTTATGTTTGATTTGAAGACGGTCTCTTATTTGCTGCCTGCAGATTGGTCACTGCTGCTGCCGTGGTGTCGAGCCTTGCAGGTTTTCTTTCGATTTAGATTTATTATTCCAAGTGGAATCAAAAAAACAGTCCCGTGGGAAAATGGTGTGACGGATTTATTGGAAGGAAATGTTGCTGCTGTTTCTCTGGTGTTTTTTGGATCAGAGTGAGCTGCTTTGTGTTGGGGCGGAGGCAAACAGCTAAATACCATGAGAGGGAAGGGAGCAACACGCTGTCTTATAACTGAGGTGAACTGACCCTTTAAAGTGGTGCAGGGTGAACGGACAGAAGTGACATCTGTAGCTGTGTAAAGAAATCTGATGAGAGTTTGCACTGATGGAAGATCAGCTGTAAAATGAGTTCCTACAGGGCTGGAAACACGATGCCTTCCAGAAGAACCCCGCTGTTGTGTCGTCGTCGTCGTCGTCGTCGTTGTTGTTCTCAGTGAATGAAGAAAACGAGCTCTGCCTTGCTGCTGCTTCAGTGCTGTCAGACGTCTCCCTCTAGCAGAGATGTGAGTGGCTCTAGCTGAGGAGCTCCAGCCTTAGCCCCCCTTAAAAGGACGCTCAGCTACACTCTCGGTGCTTCGGCTTCAACTGGCACTCCCTCTCTCCCTCCCTCCCCCTCACACACACACACACACACACACACCCAGAGCATCCGTGGAAATGAATGTGACGTGTATATACAGTCCTGTACAGCATATTTGGGCTCCTGACAGATGGTCACAACATATCCTCTACGAAGTGAATGATTCTCCTCACTGTTAGATTTCATCCTGACTAGTCCACCCCAGGACTTGTTTTGCTCTCTCCTGCTACTCTGACTGTCTCGTGGCACCTGCTGAAAGGCATTCTGGTCCGTCAGGGCCAAAAGGCTCTTTTTCACCCAAACTGCAGCTGAACTGTCAGCATCTCTCCACGACGTCACGTCCACAGAGAAAAGAAACAGAAGGACCCAGAAATGTGCTTTTTTAGACCGTTGAAGTGTTTTAGGAGGTTTTTCTTTAACTTGAAGGCTGAGAAACCAACTGACTGGTGGAATGTAAGAGAGGAGGCTTTACTTGACAATACGTACTGGTCATGGTGATCTACTGATGTCTGTAAGGGAAAACTGTAGTGTCAGTGCTGGAGGGGGTGGAGCGACAGATGGGGGGGGGGGCTGCTGCTGGGACAGAGGTGTCCGGTAAAGCTGTGACCTCTGCAGCAGCTCAGAGGATTGACTCCAGACGTGATGAGGGGATGTTTCACTGTTGTCCTGTTACTGCTTCACTGTTAGCTGCAAGAACATTAAAAGTTATATCATGGATCACAAGCGTCGAGTGCACTGCTCTCTTCTGTTCGCAGCTCAAGCTCCTCTGTATTTACAGGCCACTTCGGTGTCTTTATGATGCAGGCAAGGCGAATGGGTTTGAGAATCTGTTGCAATGAAAATAAATCTGATTAAAATGTGTTGATGCAGAACTTTTGATTCGAAATACAGTTTTAATCAGATTCTTACTTGGAACAATGCACTTCTTCAATCTATTTTCTACTTCAAGACACAAGAGTGAGCTCCTATTTACTCACATCCCAGTGAAATGACACGTGCTCAGACTAGTTATTAAATGCATTATAAAAAGTTCTTTTAAACTGTTATTAAACTATGTGGCCAAAGGTGTGTGGACACAGTCACGTGTGCTGCCGTCTGGGACTGTTTTTGATGGTTTGAGGCGACACTTGGGGAACTCTCCCTCCAGTTTCAGCAGCACAATGGCCCGAAGAGTGAAGGGTCTAACTGTGCCTGCGGATCCCTGGAAGATGTTTAGATGTTTTCATAATTTAAGTAAGTGGGATGTAAGAAACGCACCACAAAGAGCCACACAATCACAGCACACTTTCTTTTCAATTCTATGCAAACGTAAAACCAAATGTAAAACCTGCTCAGTGTCAGAGTCAGACTGCTCCTCACTCATTTTAACTACATCTTTTCTACTAGTCTGGAAAATGGTTGAAAATGCAAAGAAGACCGTCCCACTGCTCCAAAAACAGGATGTTAAGGGTTAAACTATGGATTCTGAAAGGCTTGAAATTAACACACACTTCTTACATCTTAGTAAAATAAAGTCCAGAACATCCTCATGAGGAACTTTATATTCTTAGGACTTTGTTCACTTTCCTCCCTCACTGCAAAAAAAACTTGTTTTTTAAATTCCCACCACTTTGAACAGACAGAGGAGCTCTCTGTAAGCCATAACCCTGTGTGTGTGTGTGTGTGTGTGTCACACCAGTAGAAAGCCCAGGACAGCTTGTATAAATGGTGGCTGACTTAGAGGTCTCAGACTCACGTCCCTCACACAGGACAAACATGGGGGACAGGAGAGACACATCCTGGAACTGTCTTTCAGCATTTTAATGGCAGCAGTAGCTGTTCAATAGTGGACGCAGAGCTTCCACAGGGTCTTTGCTCAGCCTCACTTCACTCTCGGCGCTGCAGGAGAAACGCTGCTCCTTAGGTCTTATCTTAGACCTCGACCCCATCACACAGCTCTGGGATAAGAAGGTTCTCAGGTGAAGACGTCCAGAGTGTCTCAGGTCTGTTACCCTGTGCTGCCCCTGCTAATAAATGTGGGGACTTTATATGATAAATAAGCTCATCACGTATCCAAAATGTGCAGGAAGGTGTGTTTTGTCCATCATTTCATTTCATTTAATGTGTAGAAATATTTCATTATGAACATGCTGAGCACTGTGGATGCACAACACATGTATAAACATACAGATCTGACCATGTTGATTACCTTCAATAAGAATATTATACATTTTATGTTTGAATATGCAAACTATGCATTATTTAAGGGTTCAAAGTTGTTGACACATAAGAGCCAAAGGATTTTACTGAGGAAATGTTGGATATCTGTTTTGTCAACAGCCATAAAAAAAAAACTATTTTCACCATGTTTTTAGGAATTAAATATTCTAGAAATGAGGCTATGAATGATATATGACCCCCCCCCCCCAGTAGAAACCTTCAGAATATAGAGAGGACGAAAACTGGAGGGTTTGGTGTCTGTAAGAGCTGCTGAAGTGGAGAAAAACACATTTTGAGAAAACAGACTTTAAAAAGAAATCTACAGATGCAGAGAGACGAGGTAAACACCTAAATGTGTGTTTTGGATGTCTGAAAGAAGACATTTTATGGAAGCTGACATGAAAAAAACATGTTTTGCCCGTCGTGTCTCAACTAAACATCCTGCAAAAGACCAACACAACTACAGCAACACCTGGTCGACACATCAGCAAATACACCGTTATCTGTCAAACACTACAGTCATGGAACCAGAGCCTTCAAGCAGACCTTCAGTTTGATCTTCCTCACATCACAGTGTGACACTAGAGCCCCGACAGGCTGCAGGTTTGGGACTGATGCTGCATCTGTGCATTTCTTCACATCGAGCCACGTTTTTTTCAGCGAGTGTGCAGGACACTTTAGTTTTATAGTTCTACACACAGCGGATTACCTTGAAGATACAGGCTTCCTGTTCACCGTTAGTGTGATCTCCGCTCACAGCGAGCCTCCCGTCGGCTGCTGGAGTCATTTCATACAGCAAAGCACATCCTAATACATCAGTCTGATGGGCAGTGCAGACATTTTCACTCCTGACTGGCCTGCTGACGCAGCTCCTGGAAAGAATAACGTCCACAGTCCCTCCACCAGGTCAGCACACCACAGGGGCAGCTGTTCCACGTGCAGCACAACGCTTGGATGCAGTCTCACAGTCAGAGCAGCCACACAGACAGTCCACCGTGTTCGCTGGTTGACAGAGAGACATTCAGGTGCTGTCAGGTGCTTTCACTGCCAACAGCAACTGATGCGGTGAGTAACAGAGTAGCAGCTGTATTTCTACATTTTTGGTTGAATTTTTTTAATTTGTCTTCACAGCAGTTCAAAAGAGCCCTGAAATCACTTCTAACCAGCCAGTATATATATATAGTATAAATCCTGCTCCATCGGCCTGCTTTGTTTATGGCTTGTTTGTTTTACACTCCTGGTCTGTTGATGATGCAGTCTGTGTGTACTTCCACATATCATGGTCATGGTCATGGGCAGGAGAAGGTCGGCCATCAGCTCTTTTTCTCGTCCGGCTCGTTACTGGTGAGGCGTTCAATGTGTCTCCAGATACACCACACCTGCGGGGGGGACACGTGGGATGGATGTGAGCAGGAATGACTTTAACACAACACGATGTTTCCGTTATGATGATCCTGACCTCCACAGACAGAGCCAGCAGGCGGCCTGCAGCCAGCAGCAGCGCCCCCCCAGCCTGGATCCAGGGAGGCAGACACAGCAGACCCCAGCGACACCCGTACAGCCACAGGGGGAGGCAGTGCAGCCCGCTCACCACCCATGTGCCCAGAGGGGTCCGAAACCCTGCGGGGACGGACACACACACACACACACACACACACACACACACACACACACACACACACACACACACACACACAGTCCAGATGAGCTCATGGAGTGTGGCTCAGTCGTCCTTCAGCTCAGACACAGACAGCTCGTTACCGTTGGCCATGACGGCCCGTATGAGCCGCGGGCTGCTGGTGAAGCTGTCCTTCCACTGGTCACCGCTGGTGCTGTGGTTACACACAAACACACACCACTCCCACGCTGACACCAGCCACCCCCACTGTAACACACAGAGAGCTTTAAATATGGAGCAGTCCCACCATCTACAGGTCACATCCACAGGCACCACCACGCTGTTTAAAGGACCATACCAGAGGTTTTTTTGTTTACTACAAACCATCTATAATTACCTTTTACCATTTTACAAACAAATAGTCCAAAAAATATCAGATCATTAACTCCCATAAGAATGTCCTTCAGGTCTCTGGCAGAGGAGGAACCTTGTGCCGCCCGGTGAGCTACAGGGGAGCCTCGTGGTCTCAGAGCTCAGGCGTTACACTAGTGCTCTGATTGGCTGAGTGGTACTAACCATGACTAGTTTAGATGACGTCTCTGATTCTTACTTTACTTGAGAGCACCGCTGGAGGGAGCCCGGCATTTAGGATTCAGACTAAACGCTTGGTGGTCCTGCAGTGAGTTATGATGGGTTGACAAGTTGTTTTTCAGACTGTAGTGAGACCAAACCTCAGTCAAAAAATAATTATTTCAAGACAGAGGATGGAAAAGGTCTATCTAATTGGACATCACTTGTATTTAGAGGGAAAAACTCTGGTATAGCCCTTTAAAAGTGTGTTTCTGCTCGGTAAAGTCAGGTCTTTCCTGAGCTGTGAATGTGTGTGTGCACTAGTGTTGAGCGTCCTGCAGCCACAGACCTCAGACAGCAGGCTCCACAGCATGCCTCTGCCCAGGTTGTCCACCACGACGTCCAGCCAGGCCCCAAACCTGGAGCTCTGGCCCAGCCTCCTCGCCAGCCAGCCGTCCACTCCTGCACAGAGAGCACCGTCACACAGCACTCATGTCACCCCCCTCGGCCGCACTCAGCAGCCTGACAAGGGTTAGGGTAGAGGGTTAAGGGCATTCATGCAATATCATTATCAGCACCGATACTTTTATTGTTTTCAAAGAAATACAAAAACACATAACGGAGCAGACGGCTGGTTTCATTACATCTGTGAAAAAGAAGAAAAATCAAAGGCCACTGATGCACCATGGGCGCCTGGTGTACCGTCCATTCAAAGTTTCAGTAGTTCTTATGGTTTATTTTTCTCCAAAAGAGCAAGCAGGCAAAGACCAGAGGCCCCCAGGTGCATGCTGGTCCTACACCCGCCTGTACCTTCCTAACACCACGTGCCCACAGTGTGACCCCCCTCACAAACACAACCAAATACCAGCGACACGAAAACCAAATGCCAAACAGAAGTAACTAGAGTAAATAAAGGAGAACATAGTGTGAGAATCTGTCACCTGTAAGACAACAACTAAAGACTGACAGCAAACAGCTCCTGCAGCTCCACTGCTGCAGCCGTCTACTGTTTTTAATAATCCAGTCTGAAGTTGGTGCAAATCATCGTCTACCAGCAGCATGAAACTGCACACGTCTTGACTCAGTTTGACAGGTAAAGCACAGGGGCAGTGATCCACGTCAGAGAGACAGGGGTCTGGCACTGAAGACACGTAACTTTGTGTCTCCATTTACACCTGTGACAGGTTAAAACAGACCTTAGTGGTGCTGCCATAGCAGGTAAAGCACAGGTGGGATGAGCGGCATGATGAAGGCAGGGGAGCAGATACTTTACCATCAAGGGCGATGGAGAGGGAGTAGAGAGGGACAAAGAGTGCTGGTGTCCGACAGGCAGCGAATGCAGCAAACACAAGGCCTATCCTGATGTAACCTGACACACACACACACACACACACACACACACACACACACACACACACACACACACACACACACACACACACACACACACACACACACACACACAGACAGGTAAAGCCAGGTGAAATCACACACCTGTCCCAAGGTGACCCTGAGCACATTAAATCTCTGTTTAAATCCACAGGTACAAAGCTGCTGTAGCGTTCAGACTAATTATGGTCGCCACAGGTGCGGTGAGCTGCCGCCCCCGTCCTGTCAGAAACACTAAGCACTCCTCCTCAGACGGAGCCGATCCTCACCGGTGATGTTCGGCCAGTACAGCAGAACCCGGAGCCCCATCTCCGGCCACGCACGGCCGAGTCCTCGAGGAGGAACAGAGGATGATGCAACCTGCCCGGGAGCCGACCAGCTAGCGTTAGCTACCGGAACACACACCCTGCTCTTGTCGGCACATTTCCATCCGTGTGGTGTTCAGCTGAGGGCGCCCTCACGTCCCTGTCCACCTGGTGACGTAGAGCCGACTACACTGTCGTAGGTGTGGCGCCAAACTTCATTCTGAAATATGGGAATTTAACAACACCGTGCTTCAGGGGAGGGCAGCCTTTAAAAAAACATCGAAAAAGAAAGCGTCCACGCATTTATAGCACGCAGGGGTTACTTTCGGTTCATTTTGGTGGGTGGAACGAATAGATGTAGTTGTAAGTAGGTGTTTGAAACATGTACTGAAGTTGTCCCTCGTGTTGAATCTACACGCCGAAGCCGTGAACCCCCACAAACAATACTAGAGTGCCCTGTAGTGGTGCTCAACGATGAGGATTACTTCGCCTACGAGCCTGCCAAGTTTAAACTGGTACATTTTTCAATGGAATCTGGCGCACAGCGTCACCGTAGACGCGGGATGGGCAAAGAGCCGCCATTAGCCTAGTTTAAGGCGAACTTAACTGGTTGCTATGTGCATCTGAATTAAACTGCACCTGAATTAATTCAAATATTACATCCTGGAAACTCGACAGTGCCGCAGGCTGTGGTTTATTTGCCGCTGGAGGTCGCTCGCTGTGTTGGCTGTAGAGTTAAGCCAAGCGTCGTGCCGCGGAGCGGCCACACGGGGGCGCTGCAGGCGCTTCCCCGCAGCCACTCTCCGCTAACTCTCACTCACACTAGCTGACAGCGAGCTATGACTGCGCATAATAAGTCCCAGCACTTTATTTAAACTGTGCAAGAACAGAGGGAGGCCCCCCGATGAAGCCGCGTGAAATAAGACGTTTGTGCGGGCCTGTGTTTACCAGCGCTGGAAGGATCCGATCAACTGACCTGTGGAGTCAGATCATGTGACAGAATGGAGGCGTCACTGAAAACATTCACCCGTTCACCACACACACACACCGCCAGGCACCCGTCTCACAATACACGGATAAGGACACAAACACGTCGGATCAACTCAGTTTGCGACGTTCATTTCCTCACATGGCCATGAAATGAGGGGAGCATGGGGGCCAAAGAGTCGAGGATAGGATTCCTGTCGTATGACGAGGCCGTCAAGAGAGGTAAGCCGAAAAGCAACGGGCTAAATCCACCTCGCTTGCGCTAGCTTAGCTAACTGTCAGCGTTCAGGCTAGCCCGGTACGCCCGGACCACCCGCTAAAATCTAGCGGTTTAAGTGGCTTTGGTTACGGGACAGGGTGGGCACCTGCCAGAAAATACCACACGGCCTCTACGGGACCGTTGGGGTACATTATCCCGTTCGGCGTAGAAAAATGCCGGAAAAGCCTCACGGTTTTTAATTACATGCCAAGTTTAACAAGAGCTAAGCCTGTATTTTCCGCAGTCGCCTTCCCCCTCAAAATACACTGCGCCGGATGCAGGAGGAAGCGTTTCGCTGTTTTTAAAGCTGTGATAAATTGCAGCCAAGCGCCGTTGTGTGTACTCTGTCCATCCCGAATTCAGTAATTATTCCCAGCAACGTGGGAATGGCACTGTTTGGTATTTTAGGATGCATGTGGATTCGTGTATAAGCAAGGTCACGTATAATTGACAGATTTCTGGACTGTGTCTGGCGTGACGTTCTCTCACGAAAGCGTTGCCTGTGTTGCTGTTGTTGGCTAACAAGGAGGGCTGGGCTGGCTGCCTGCCTCAGTATTTGCCCAAACAGTGGTGCGGACAGCCTTGAATGTGTGATAACTTTTTGGCTGACAGCACAGTGTGCCACATAGCTTAGCTGTTATCACCGTGGCTGCTAGCTAACGCCGAGTAACGTTATCGTCTGCGCTGCTGCTAGCTTACTCGTCTGCTAGCCAGACAGTTTGTTGGTTAGCTGGGCTGTTAGCTGTGAGAGAAATGCCTCCAGACTGTTTGTTTTAGCCCTCGTCTGGAGGATTTCAAGCCCAGCCATGTGATGGGGGCTAATCGTCAGGCTGCTTCAGCTAAACTGTGCACACGACTTAGCTAGCTGTGTAGTCAGTCAGTCAGTCAGTCATCTGGCTGAACAACAAGCAGATGTGCCACACGTTGGACATGTTTTAAGACCGTCTTTGGTTGATCATCATGTGGTAAACACGGAGCAGGCTCTCCTCGGCCTGCTCGCACACAACCTGCATCAGTCACTTACTGCAGCCAAAGGTGTCTCCTACTAGGAAAGCACCATGCAGTCCGACCAGGCTCTGTGCAGCAGCACATCTAGATTAAAGCTGTGCTGTGGATGGATGCGGAGTGTTGGTGCAATTATGTAAGATGTGGGTGAGCATTTATCAGGAAGCACACAGGAGATGGTATCCCTGATGGCCTCCTTGTTGCACTTCACTCCCCCGGCTGCCAGCAGCTGAACTTTGTCAGTCTGGTGTCCAGGCTGTCATATGTTCATGTCAGGTCTGCACCTGGATGGATGTCACACTGCCCCGTCCTTTACATTCATAGTTAGCTAACATCTAGTCAAGGTCTTCTACTCAAGTGTGAGATCTTTTCAGCCTGCATTCTGCACTATTATTCTCAACAATCCTTGACCTAGTGTCACTTCTGTTGCCCACGTAGCCTCTTTTCAATATCAGCTCTGCGCATGCTGGTTTGGACATTCCTCAGGCTGCCATTCCCACTCTGATGCTCACATGTGACCACACACACACACACACACACACACACACTCACACACTCAGGCGGGGGAATTATCCAGCCGTCCAGCCTTATCTGACTGGTCACATGGCAGCCCTCCTAATTCCCACAGCAGACTCAACCGCAGCAATTACGGGGTCAGTTTTCACTTGAGCTCGCCCTGGTCGGACACCAGTAGGATAATGGTGAGGGAGCATCCTGCTGGCTTTGATATGCTCCTGTAGTGGACCCAGGATCAGTCAGACGTCCCTCAGGCCTCATGCTGCAGGGCTGATTGTGTGTTTGGTAACGTAGGGGAGGCATTCATGTCCACTGTAGACTCAAAATAGACCCACATATTTGTGTCTTCTTGGATGAAAATATTCCCATAATAGAATAAACTTGGGTCAGGGCCACATCCATTTTAAATGGATAAGAATGTTAGAAATAAAAGCGATGCACACTTTTATCATTTTTCCCCTCATTTTTATTGTGAATATCTCTATTTTTATATTTCATATTAAGTGTCTTAATCATGCAGCAATAAACCAAGGCACATTCCTTGTTATGTGAAAACGTACTGGGCATGTTCTCCAGTGGTTCTAAAAACATCTCTGAATTTGACCAGCCTCTGTGGGCCTACGTGGACTTTCAGCGGTGGTGTGTCCCTGCCATGACGAAGAGGAGTGAAGCCACTAATTAGAGATTCAACAGATAAACAGGCTCTAACGAGGTGGACCATCACAGGATCCAAAGTCCAGATTTTCAGAGCTGGAAGTCCTCCTCCTTTTTCCCAGAGAGTGTTTTAAATGGCAGGACGATTGAACATTTACCCGAGTAAGAAACTCTCCCAGTTGATCATCGGTATGCACAATAAGCATGTGTGATTACATTCATCTGATAAAGGCTGCAAACATACTTGAAGGGAAAAGCCACCTGGAGTCCAAATATTGAATCATGACCACAAGGCTAATGGGTGTGTAGCGTCAGAGGTCAAACTCGTTAATCCAAGTCAGCATCTCAGATAAGGGCAGGCTCAGATTTTGGATCCGTTGTGCTGTGTGAGTGTTTGTTCATGACCGAATGGCCAAAACATCTTCATGCAGTGTATCTGAATGTACATGTTGTTATATATTATTATTATTATTAGTGGTATTATTATTATTATTATTATTACAAGACTCTGGACTCACCTGGTGATTGTGATTCTGATGTCATATCCCCGGTCAGCTGGTCTTGCTCACTGTGCTCCTCAGCGCAGAGATTTAATAGGAAAAACTGGGCTGAAGCATTTCTAACCTGTTGGTATTGTGAAATTATCCAGATGGCTGGTGTGATTCTGTGTTGAGTAACATCAGGGTTAATGTTTAAAGTGGTCTCCTTTTTTAAATGGCAGTTTATGGTAGAGAGAGGATACATCCAGAGGTAACAGCTGACTGCTTGTTCCTGCATCAGATAATAACTGTTAATGTTCAATTAGCAGAACCCTCCCTGCCCCCGCCACAGGTGTCAACACACCTTGACGCTAACTGTTGTAAGCACATTGCATTATTTTGTAACACCTGGATGGCAGTGGCACCCCCTGCACCCCCCAGGCTCATTTGAACATAGTAGTCCTGGTTAAAGTGTCACTCGATGGGCAGCTCTGTGAGACCAGTTTTTCATTATAGCCCCTGTTAAGTTGTGTGGAGCTGGATAAATCAAACACAGCCTGAATATGTTGACCTTTTCTTTGAGAGGCAGCCCCCACCTGAGCAGTGTATCTGTGTTTGTGAAGGCAGGGCTGGGGAGGACGAATAAACAGGCTGTGTACAGTGTGTTCATGTGCGTTCCCTATGAGTCAGGCTCTGGTTCCTACGGAGTCCCTGGGACACCTTCAGGAGACGTTTGAATGTTTGTGGTCGACCAGCACGTAGGTCAGTAATGTGACAACGACCGCGGTCATCACACTGACTGCCCTGACACACAGCCTGCCGCCTGAGAGCTGCACAGCCTTGGATTTCTGGCCGTCGTCAGCCGGCCTTATCAGCCGAGGTGATAAACCGCTGCTTTGCATTCTTCCCTGGTTCGTGGCTGTGGATGTGTCTGCTGCTGCCACCAGGCTTCCAGGAGGATGTTTGCTGTGGAAACACAGACAGGCTGTCATTTAGACAGCTGTAAATTTGGTATTTTGCTGTATCACAAGAGGATATTTTTAGGTTGGCTGTAGATAGCCGGGCTGTCAAGGATACAGTTTAACACTACCTGCAGCCCCCACATACAGAACATTTGCATGTGACATTTGACTGAAATATTGAAAAAGTGGGTACAAACATGATGGTTCACATTCGTAGCGTTACAATACACACGTGTGAGTGAGTGAGTGTGAGTGTGTGTGTGCTTTTCTAGACGACCAGAGTGTTTGTTTTTCTTCAATCATTGATGATCAGTTTAACATTTAATCGTCAGTCTCCCTAATCTGAGTTACTAAATCATTTTGGTCCTGCAACTGGTACAGATCAATTAGTCACGGGTTCGGTTTAGGGTTCTTAAGCCTTTAGTATTGGCACAGATGCAAGGGTGTGTGTGTGGGTGTGTGTGTGTGTGTGTGTGTGTTGTCTCCTCTCCTTTGCTCTCTGTAGAGCAGAGCAGTGCAGTAATCTCTGCAGGATGGTGTGGCCCCATTGAAAATGTATAACACACCAATGTTGTAAGTGGCTGCATTACATCAGCTGTCTGAGTGTTATAAAGCACTATAATGCCATCTGAAGTCCTCTGTACATGCTATGACAAGATCCAGTCCAAGCAAGTACTCTGTGTAAGCAGTCCCATTCAGACGAGGTGATGTGCTTGACAATTGAATAACTTTGCATTCAAATCAAAAGGAACTATAACAACGTTCCTTTATCAGTTTTAATCCTTGTTTTAACCTAAATAATTCAGTTTATCTGGTAGGTGGTCACAGTCCTGAGAATGGTAACTCTAACCCTCGCAACACGAAGCTGTGGCCCGACGTTGAGCTGAGTTTATTTTAACTGCTGCTCATGTATTAAAACAGAGGCCTGTGAAAGGCTGTGCTACACAGAGGCGATTATGGTATAATTATGAGGATTTGAAGGATCAGTTCAGATATTGTTGTGTTCCTCTCTCCCGTCTCCTTAAACAGCAGCCTCATGCTGAATGTTTGGTGTCATGCCCGCAGGTGAAATGAGCTTTTTAAGAGCAGCCCTCCCTGTTTGTTTCTGCGGGCGGTTCTGCTGACAGTTCACCATGACTGAAAGGTCAGGGCGGGGGTCACGTGACTTCAGTATTTTCTTGCTGCTCCAGACGCCTGCGTGCTCCCTGCCGCGGTGGTTCTTCTCCTGCTGCGAGCAGCAGCAGCAGGCCGGCCAGGCCCACATTATTTCATAGGACAGCAAACATTGAGTCACAGCAGGCTGCTGATTTGCTGCCATGATAATTTAGTAAGGTGGTCTAACACCGAAGAACCTGCTGTGAATGTGTGTGTGCTTGAAATCCTGGTGAGCGTGTGCAGTGTAGAGAAAAGCTAAGGATGCAGAGCTAACTATTAAGGATGCACTAACTATTGTATGCTTGTCTGAAGACTGTGTGTGTGTGTGTGTGTGTAAAGTGTGTTGGGGCAGTAACAGAACTCGCAGCCATTGTTCACCCTGCAGTGAATGGTGACCATTGCAGTTAATGCAGCCCAGTGTCCAAGAATACACCCGTTGCATCATCACAGCGTCAACAATACCCAAAGTGTTCTCCAGCATGTGGACGGCTTTGTTCTCCGTCCCCATTTGTCCATCTAATCGTAACAGTTTTGCTATTATCTGGTAGCACAACTTTGTCATCTCGCTGCCTCAGTAGTATAATAGAAGACTTCTCACTAATTCAGACATTTTCTTTATTTACTGGCGTCAGCAGCAGAGCCATGATATGTTGCTGTCTAACAAGAGTCAGGCTCACGTGTGTGAGGAGGCACGAGAGCCAGCAGACACAGGAGATGAATGTAATGGATTTAAACTTGTCCCACTGATGATAAACTAATATCATCATATCATAATATATATATGTAATGACGATTGATTAATGGTTTAGTCTAGGTTATGCCCGTCATAAGTTCTAAATTCGACATCTTCAAATGACAGTTTGTACGAGCATCTGGTGTGGGTCAGTGGTTTGCAGTATGAGGGCTAGTGGTAAACCTGGGGGGCTGTGAGGTGATGAAGACCATAGGGAACCATAATCAAACATTTTCTACACAAAATGCCTGTTCATTTTTTCAGTTCTTCCTTTAGTTTGTTGCTCTTGTGAATGACACAAAGAGAAAGGCCTTTCTTGGTTGAACAGGTCGCACAAGCACTACCTGAATCTCCGTCTGGGCTCCACAACGCTGCTCAAACGTCCTGAGTATAGAATGGATGTTAAGGTGGACTTCCTCTCGTTGTGCTGCTGCTCCCTGCTGAAAATCTTAAGAGCGCAGACACAACATTTAGGAGCACCGTTTAAGTCACAAACATGCACCACGACACGACGACACGACTGTTTTCATGAAACAATGAGCCGTTTTATTTAGTATTGTTTTCCAGTAGCTGAATAATGTCAGTTAGCAAATGTGACCTTTTCTGATACCAGAGGATGAAATACAGCAGCCCCCAATAAAACTGTCTGGAAACATTGTACAGCCTTTGGGTTGATTTATGGCTTATACACAGAGTCAAGTGTTGACAACAGGGGAGTTATTATATAGTCACGGTCTGGAGCTCTGTCATCATCAGGAAAAATGTTAGTTTTTCCCTCCTGCCTTTCCCCTTATGAAGAAAACATCAAGTAATAGTTTGAACACTGATTTCATATTGATAATAATCTGCAGTGTAGACCCAGCCTGCCTGCTGGCCGTCATCTCTTTGTACAGATTTCATAACAGGAGTTAAATGGTAGTGAGCAGTGAGCTGTGACCAGGCTGGCTGGTGCGGCGTCCAAAGGAGCTTCCCTGATGGACGTCCCACGCTGGCTGAAGTGTCAGCAGACTGTGAGTTAACCACCACGTCACTGTGAAGACTGAGTGAACACAGGATTCACCGGAGTGACACTGCCGTCTAGATAACGAGCGCCCCCACCTCGCCACCCGGCTCCTCGTTACTTATGATACCTGCACAGGATCAGATGTGTGATCGGAGAGCTGCCGTGGCGATGTGATGTGGATAAAGTAAAGTCGGCCTGCTCATCATCCTCATATCAGCTGATACTAACACATGCTGTGCTTCACTGCTCAGTTGGAGGTGTGTAATAATAATAATGATGATGATGAACTTTATTTATATAGCACTTTTCTTAACAGCACAACAAAGTGTGTTACTAAACACAACAAGGCCAGAGAAGGCGGTGAAATGAGAGTAAAAACAACTGATAGATCAAATAGGAACAGTGTAAATAAGAACATATCAAACATTACCAAACGCTTTCATAGAGAGAGAAGTTTTAAGATGAGAAGCCGGAGATGTAGTGTTTGCAGAGGCCTGACCCCCCCTTTTTTTGTCGCTCACTGTGTTCATCATTGATAAATGCTGGGAGAGGTCTGTCAGTGTGGAAGCTGCACAGTCTCTCTCTACGAGTCTGGAACTTTCCCACAGGCCCAATCAAAAGGACTGAAATCAGACAAAGCAACCAGGGTGAGATAAAGTGAACTACAGGAGGGAATCTCACCGGGGGCTGAATGTGGAGCCAGAGAGCTGATTTGTGCAGTGCGCTGATGGTAGAAGGTGGAATATATTAGTATGCCCTAATATCGCTCCATCGCTCTAATGGAGTTTCACTGGTGTGAGCTCTGCAGGAGAAATGCACCATTTTTCAGAAACATTGTACGGCTCCTCTAACACAGTTGTGAATAGGAAACTGCACGTCAGGATCACAAACATCTGAGAGAAGTGTTTTGCTTGGAAATAATAAAGAAATAGATCGTCCATCTATCCAATACACCGGTCATCCTTCAGGGTCATGGGGGGGGACACATTGACAACTATTCACGCACACATTCACACCTGCGGGCAATTTACCCCTACTGGTCACCAGTTAACCTTCATGTCTGTGGACTGTGGGAGGAAGCATGGGGAGAACATGCTAACTCCACACAGAAAGGTTCATGGCTGCCCAAAAATTGATCAGCTAATTAATTAATTGAATAATTCCAGCTGTAATACTCCTCAGTGTGAGGGATGAAAACCAGAACAAAACACAGGCATCATATTGGCACCAATATAAAAAAAAAGCCAAACCAAACTAGTCCTAATTGTACTCTAAACGGTGAAAACAGGCTAATCCACACTCTGCGCTGGGGTTTAGGAATGATCAGTGTGTTGTGGGTCTATGGGGGACGAGGCTCATCCTGCCGACAGTATAACCGTAGAGAGGAGGAGGAAGGAGAAACAGGCTGCTGATGTGGCTCTGCTGTGTCTCCACACAACATTTTATGCGTGTTGTCTTGTAAAAGCAGTCAGCTCCTTCCTTACATGACACACAAGGGTGCTGTATTCTCTGTAGCTGGAGCTTTGAGCCCTCCGCTGATCCACGTGTGTGATTGGCTGCCTGCGGCGTCGCTAAAGCCTGTGATTCAGCACTTTGACATTAATCGGTTCTGCACCGCGATTGGACGGCTTATGCCACCCGCTCATACATGTGTTCAGCCCTGAATACATATTTGGTATGGTCTTAGCGACCCCCTGCTGTGAGGAGGTGAGCTGCTGCTCACTGTGACACCACGGGCGGCCTTTGAAAATGTACCATGTTGCTGTTTTTCCAGCAAGTTTCCCTGTTTGTTGAGAGTGTCTGGAGATGAGCTTTTGTGTTGTTGTACCACTGTGTGTGTGTGTGTGTGTGTGTGTGTGTGTGTGTGTGTGTGTGTGTCTCCTGGCTGTGTGCACATCCCTGTTTGTTTGTGAGCAGGATATCCATCTACGTCGCCAGTTAGCACAAAGCCTCCAGGGACGGTGCCGGGTTGTGAGGCAAGTTTGGCCTCCAAAGAAAAGCCTGGAAGGGTCGTATTGATCATCTGTTTTCGTGCTGTGTGTGTGGGGGGGGGGAGTCAGCTCGAAGTCAGCTGGCTCAGTCTTTAGCCTTCAGGCTTTAAGGGCCCAAACACACAGACTTCCACAAAGACTGGGCTGTAACAACTTCATAAGCATCAAGTTTGGGAATCACCTCTTATCAAACGTCCGTGTTGTCGATGTCTCCACAGTGTTGCATGATGGGAGATCCCCTTTGACGGTGAATTTGCTTTTCAGTCAGAAAAGTGTGAGTGGGTCAGGATTATTACTGATACACAGCGGTGCGTCTGGGCTCCAAATGTCTTGGTTTTTCTTGGGGCCTTCTGCTGTGCACCCTAAGGTGAGAGTGGACAGCTTTAAACTGTGATGTGTCACAGTGTGGTCATCTGATACTCCCTCATCCACACAGATTTGGATGCTTTACTGATGACCGGTGAGTTCTGATATTCTCGTTTGGCTGCTGCTCAGAGGGAACTTTGTCTGTTCCTGCCCTTTCACTGGTCAGTCTGGTTAAACTGTTGTGTTGTTCTCTGGGCACAAAACATTACTTTTTTGTGAACTCTCTGTAAAGAGGACTTTCTGCAACCTAAAAGCATGACATTCAGAAATATGGAGTGATCCTCCTCCAGCCACCTGACTGTACCCAGCCGAGCTTTGGTGGTAGCTTCTGTGAATGAATGGGACACCGTCGTGGAATAAGATGTCCAGTTCTCTAAACACATCCACGGGCAGGTTTGGGCGTCTGTGATTGCACTCTGACCCCCTCCTCAAAAGGCATTATGTGTTGTGACCACACTGGACAGCAGCTTGATGCTCGATTGTAAAATTAAGAGAAAAGTAGTTTGGACAGACCTAAGACAAACTTTCTTCATAGCCAGGAAACAAATACTGAACTTCAAATGCAGCTTTAAACCAACAGCGGTGTTTTAAACACATGGTTCACTTACACAATTATGCAAAAATAGACAAAGCTAAAATGTATTTTGATTCAAAGAAGCTCTCTTTGTTGGCTGCAGCTCTCCGTCACCAGTGTGGGTATCATTAGAGTAGACTGCTGGTCTTTGTTTAGCGGAGGCTTTTTTCACAGTTGCTACACCTGGAGCTCAGTGTGTTGGAATAAACAGAGACTGGGCACAGACGGGCCTTTATATAAGTGATAACTTCCATTCAGAAACGCCTTATTCCACCCTGGCTCCTGCCTTGAGGATTATCTCAGGTCATCTTGAGATAATACACTGTTATTTTTGTGTTGAGTTATTTTCTCCTCACTTCTCCACTTATCAGAAGGAGCAAGAAAAACTCTGCAACGACAAACTGATACCAGAAAAGCAGGGGACATCAGCAGTGGTGCTCTTTTCAGGTTTCAGGGTGGACTTTTTAAACCAGTCCCTTCCCCTTAGTACGGAGCTGGCCTTGACTTTTCTAATCTGTTTTATGAGTGTTATTTTTTCTTCTTCCATTTTTCTTCTTCCATCTTCAGATGCAACAATGGTCCTCTGTAACCGTGTTCCCCCTCTGTAGCCGTGTGAGCATTGCATAATCCACTTCCTATGTATGCAAGGGTTAAATAAGCACATTACTTTTCTCACCCGTCTTCATAGAGGCCAAAGCAGAAGTATGTAGGGGTTGAGTTTGAGAACGAAAGTTCACTCTGTTTCTGGTACTGGGACTCACTGCTTTGTATCTGCACTCTCTAACATTTCTCAACAAATACAAAATCATGTTGCCAAGAGTCAGACGAGAAGCTCTTTACCACTCTCATGCTTGCACATTAAATCTGATGCTACATCCAGCAAATGGTTAGCTTAGCATAAAGACTGGAAACAGGACAAACATCTAGCCTGGCTGCTATCCAAAGGAAGTAAAACCTGCTTACCAGCATTGCTAAAGCTCACAGAGTAACAGCTGACGTGTCATTTGTCTCATCTGTACAAAAACTAAAGTCAAAATCCCACTTGATTATCAGGTCATGTGTGGGGCTGTTTTCTTTGCTGGGAGCAATGACTTCCTTGTTGTCCAAGTCTTGTTGACACTGTGTGGTTGCCTGGCAACCACCAGGAACTGTAGGACTCCAGGAAATCACTGAAGTAGTCCTGCGCAGACTCCCATAAAACCACGACTTTGCATTATTACACCTCAGTACTTCTGCTTCCTGGAAATGTGCGTATTAAGCGTTGTACTGTTCCTTTAATGCAGTCCAGCCCTTGCTGATCGTCGCTGTCAGGAGAAAAGCCTGAATAGATGTTACACCCACGTTCAGTCTGCACCTGACCCTCAGTCGCTGCCTCTCCTGGTCCAGTCTCATAAACCTCCTCAGCACATTTAATAAACCGAGGGAATCAGGAGAACGTATCTAAAGCTGTATCGTGGAAACGAGTTAGAAGAAGGTGCAGTGAATCCCTGAACAACAGCAAATCCCTTCATTTTCACAGCTCCATTTACTGGAACTCCCTGAAGACCCACCAGGTCCCCATCAGCCCCCAGCTGCATTAAGTCTGTCAGACAGCAGCGTCGTGGTGTCGCTGTAGGAAGCAGTTTCCTTTAATTTAGGGCAAATCATTTGCATCTTTGGATCGCTGTTTGTATCAGAGGCAGTGATGGTGAGGAAGTGTTCGGAGGAGAGAAAAGAGTTAACTGGATTAAACACAGTTTGTGTTTTTTAGTATTTAGGTGGAGCTTTGAGGGCCTTGGTTTGCCTGTTTAGAGTCGGCTGACAGAGTGAAGCCGTCTCTGCCAGAAGAAGAGCTCACACAGCTGAACTGGTTTGGAGGTCAGTGGTTACTGTGGAGAGAAAAAAGGTCACCAGGACGACCAGGATATACTTTTTAAAAGGTCTGAATTAGAGAGGCACAGTGTGTGTTTGTGTGTGTGTAGCTTTAGCTCAGAGTTGCTGCTCACCAGGCTTTGTGCTGTTAGCTCACTAAACAACAGTCTGTGGTGGTAAACACATTTGAAAGTGACGTCTCTCCTCTCGTTCCTCAGCTCAGTGGCTGTTTGCTTCGGCTGGTAACTCTCCACAGTCTGTCGCTGAGCCACAGCTCGAATTTTAGCTGTGAAAGACCTGTACATAGGTGTTCAACACACTGCCAATGTTTGGACTGGGATTGGTTATCTCTACCTGCCTGTCCATTGTTGTTCCATGCATGCTCTGATGAAGCTCTGATAGACCGAAAGCGTGCAGTGTGCAGAAACGTTTTTCACCAAATTTGCAGTCTTGATGCTTCTGGCACCTTAGCACAGATTCAGCCAGGTGAAGCAGTGGTTATCCTGCATTAGCTATACTTTCTCGGCTTCAGCCCTGTGGAAGACTCAACACAATGAGCTAATGGGCAGAGTGTGTGCAGGTAGGCAGGTTTATCACAGACCTGTAACGGCCACAGACACTGGACTTTTTCTTTGTTTTTCTGTCAAAGCATTTGATTTATTGATTATTGGTGTCGGGATGTTAAGAGTATTCTACTGAAAATAACAAGCTGCCTTTTAAAGCTAGCATTGCAGAGAGACAAGTATTTCAGTGCAGGTACGTGTACACACCTGATGCTTTTTCTCTCAGTAGCCTGGAGCTGCATTTTGCTGCTCTCCTTGCCTTTAAAGTCAAATTATGTGGACTTTGTTTTACAGGCCTTTTTCACAGCAAAGGCTTCTTTTGTGTTTGAGAATAATGAAGACTTGATGGCAACCCTTGAAAACAATGTAATGGCAATACTTCAACTACTACAACAAATGAGACTACAAATAGAACTCAGTAGTTTGTACTCCAAAACTCTTATTAAACTGTGTGCATGTGTAGCAGCAGCAGTCAGGCTTGGACCTGAGGCCACATAGACTGTACTGCCCTCCACAGGCTGCTGTCCACAGGGTTTCTAACCAGATGCAGCTGACCTAAGCATGGTGTAAACACCTCTCAAAATAAAAGCCCATTGCATCTTTCCCACAGTAAGTTGCAGCGGGCACAGCGCCCCCTCCAGTGGTCCTGATTAATTGATAAGTTAATCACCGCTGCCACTTTGATCAAACAAGAGTCTAGATATTTATAATGCGCAATGTTGGCAGGACCGTTTAAATGCATCAGATCCTCTCATGCTGCTGTCTTCAGCAGCTGAGCCCCCACTCAGTTTGCACCATGATCTCCTGGAGTCAGAGGCTCCATGGTGTTCTCCACACGGTGGGAACAGCACAGTAACGTACACCTTGATGTGTCATCGTGCTGTGGAAACACTTCACGGCAGGTTAGAGTGGGTCAGATTAGAAATGTGACCCGCTCGTTGATGGAGAGTTGTGGTTGCTTGGATGAAATTAGAGACAGAAGAAAAGTGATGATGATGGTAATGAGCCCAACCTCGCAGCAGGCGTCATATTACTGCAGCGATGTGATGTGCTACCCTTTCCAGCGTAAAGAGAAGTCATACCTATTGTACTCAGGACTGTGTTCCCTCTAATAGTGACCAGGGTCTTACTTTACCTCCCCTGCAGGCCTTTATCTGGAGCAGGCCTTTTTGTCCAATTCCCTCTGTTTGATAAGTACATTTGGTCAGATTTGAGTATGAAGCCTCCCTATTTCCTGATTTTCCCTGTTGAAGCCTTGTTACTGCATTATGCTGCTGATACTTCAGAATACAGTTTGGCCAGGACTTGAACACACAGACACCCCAAGCTCCTCAGCATGTTTTTGGTGACATGACATCTTTCTACCACACTCCATGTGTTTTGTATTAATCTGTGTGAAATGAACAAACACTGCAGGTAATGACACTTAAAATGATTAATGGAGAGCAGCAAAGTGGTGAAAACAGCATTTTTTTTTTTGGAAATTGTTTTCTCCCCTGCGTGTAGAAAGCTGCAGCAAAGCTGAAATGTGTGTTGCTCTGGTGTGTAGCTTGGATGTGGTCTACGCATTTTATCACAAACCTTCCCTCCATTTGCTGTAACACACAGTCCCCATCACACGGTACACGTGGCTAACACTCCGTGACTTCAGCGCGTGCCCATCTCAGTTATCTGATTCCATCTTTATCCATCTTTTTTTTACAGTCACACATCTAATGTCAATACTAATGTTGGTTTTTTTGACTGTCATTTAATCCATGCAATGCTTAACAAATTTGCCTAAGCCCAAATTTAAGTCCTAAAATTTCTTGTTTTGTCCCAAATCCCAGATGTAGAGCAGCTTAGTCGCATTTGTAATCGGCAAATCTTTTTAGATAATGGATTAGTTAGACTATCAATGTGGAAAACTGTTGTTTTTGTTAATGTTTGGTCAGTTGGTCGGGGCACTGGTGTCCCCACATGTCCACCGGGGGTCCAGCTCTGTCTGGAAAGCTCCATCAGCGTTTGATCTGGACGCAGTGACAATATAGGTGTGTGTGTGTTTCATTGCAGCAGCAGAGCAAGCAAGGTAATTGTTGCTGGGACTCCATCCGTTATCACACACACACACACACACACACACACACACAGCGTTGTGTTCTGCCAGAGTGCAGCAGAGGACAATAGGATATGTGCTCTGTGAAGCGCAGTGTGGCTGATGCTGCTGATTGTTACACCTCTGTACTTGACTACAAGTCATCACATGAGGAGACCCTGAACATGTGTGGGTGTGGGTGTGGGTGTGGGTGTGTTTAACCAGTTTTATAGCTGTTGTCGCCGGGGGCACAACAGCACTGAAGTGTTGGACATTTTCTAATTTCTAAAACTGTGCCTTACGACGTATACATGAGGACATTGCATTTGACATAGTTTTGATGAATTAAAGGGACAGTATAACATTTTGTGCAGTCCACTTGTTTGCTGTCTTATCCAAAATCAAAAGACAAATGTGAGTTTGGTCTCTGTGAGGCCGGTACAGGCAACACGTTCAGCCTAGCTCACAGTTATGGAGTAGTAGTGATGTGGTATACTGTCTGCAGAGGGTGTTTCATTTTGAGAATTGCTCTATGCCCTTCCTGTGTCTGCTCTGTGAGGCGTGACCATAGATGTATCTATAATAAAAATGTATAATCTGACCATGCATACAGGACCTCTGCTTCATGAAAAAAATAATTCAACAAGCCACTTTTTTCATTATTTTCTACTGGCCCACTCTGTAAAATATTAAAATGGAGCGTATCTTGTACCCCGAGTAATTTATTAATGTGCCTTACTTAAGCAGGTTTCTAAAATGGCAATTTTCACTTTTGACTTATTCTACTGTGACTTGAGTTCAGATTTCAGAAGAGAATCTGCGGCGACTGGCTTCAAAAACTGCAGCCGCCTTGATCTTGTGAGGTTATCGCTGCTCACATTTGCATAACAGCAGAGGAGGTCGGGATGGGGTCGGACGGAAATCTAACCCGGGCTGATGTGTTGTGACCGTCCATTATCTGTCATTACTGCCTGTTGATTGTAGACATATCAGCTGCGTGTCAGCTCTGTGGGTGAGAAATGAAATTCTGGTGACATGTTGATCACTTAACTGCGGCGTGGGCACACGAAAACCTGGTCTCACTCACACGTTACTGAGCTGTCACTGCAGCAGTGCCGAGGTGTTGATGACTTTGAAATTGTCCAGCACAAGGTGGTTCGTGGTAAACCCCCAGCTGACTGGCTCAGAGGGGGACTTTTGTGTGTGTGTGTGTGTGTTTCTTTCCCACATCATAACTTTGGGGTCTTTTTTTCTCGGGGAATGTTGAGGCTTCTGCTTCTGACAATCCCTCGTACAATGAAGGTGAAAAGAATGAACAAAGCATAGAAAATGACAAAAATTAAACAGATTTTTTTAAATGCAGAAACAAAGCATCAAGTTTGCATATTCCACCTACAGGACTGCATCATTTTCTACACAGGAAATGTATGCATTTAGGAAAATACATCCTCAGTACTTGCATACATTATCTTTTGCACATCCCTGCCATTATCTTTCCACTCTCCTGCCCTCTGGACGACAGCATAGGAGCTGCAGGGCACGTACGGCCAGATTTCTGATCCAGTAGTCAAACAAACGAATAAAGGCAAAAATGGTGAATAAACTCCTGGTGCCTGTCATTCAATGTTCATGTCCGCTAAACTGTACATTTTCATCCCTTGAATTTAATAGGTTCAGCAATATAATCATGATATTTTCAACACCTTGTTGTCTCATCCCAGGGTATCAAATACCGCTGCTTTGTTTCCCCCGTTCTCACACCACCACATAATTCCTTCATCCCAGGCGGTTGTCATTCCCAGGTCATAGCAAAGCATTGTGACAGCAATAAACCAAGGATGATAGTTTGGCTTAGAACAAGAACGTGATTCATGAAAGTCAATAGATAAGTAAAATAAATCCTCTAATACAAGCCTGCTTCAAATGAATGCCCGGTGCTCTCTGTGTTCAAGGTGAATAAAAGCCCCGGCCAATAATTGAGGAAATGTGTATGTCAGTTATCATCTGAAGCTGCTGCCATTCCTGCACTGACATGTTTTTGCATTAATTATTCGTTTTACACCGCGTGGCTTTAGATACGTCATGCCTATATATTTTTTTTTTCTATGTAGCTTTGTAGTGCACACTGAATGTGCTGTACATGTACAATAAAAGTGTTTTGGTGTCTATAATCACTTCTGTTTTTCTGTACTGTTCTAGTCACGGATGTGGAACTGAAGCGGCTGAAAGATGCCTTCAAGAGAACCAGCGGCCTCACCTATTACATGACCCAGCAGTGCTTCTACAGGGAAGTCCTGGGAGATGGAGTTCCCCACAAAGTCGCAGAGGTGAGCCACAGTTGTGTCACAGATCATGTGCAGCTGAACGGGATTGGTCCTCTGCAGTGATGGGTGCAGTGAAAGGCCGTTCAGGTAGCCACCGAAACAGGATATCTGACAAAGTAAAAACAAGAGTTTTCGTGCTAGTTACTAGCCCTCGACTTTGAACAAATTGGAGAAGACCTAGGTGGGTGTGTTGAGTGTTGTGGGATCAATATTGGCCTGGATAGCATTACAGCTCGTGGCTCGTATCGGAGGGTAAAGTGACACGGTGATAACTGGACGTTTTGCCCTGAGCTCTCCTGTGTCGTCCTCCCTTAATTAACTGTCACACATCCAGGGAGGGGATGGAGCACAGGCAGGTACTGTAGGTGAACCCTGGATACGCTGACAAGAATTGATAATACTTCTTTTTTTAACTGCAGTCCTCCTCTCTTAGTCTTACCCAGCACAAGGTCCAGCTCTGCACACCAAGAGAGGACTGACAGGACTCCTAAAAAGCCATCAAGCTTCCTCAGTGTTAGGCATTATCCATTTAAATATCATCATGACATCAAAGGATCAATCTGTAAACCAACGGGCCTTCTGTTATGGAGAGAGGCTGTAACAATAGGCCATCTAGTTAGGGCCACAAAATGTATTCATCAAAGTTAGTACTTGTATCATAGTACATGCTGTTACTGTGGAAATACCAACAGGAGAAACCGTCTGCTGCTTTGAAAACATCATATGACGATGAAGTGATGAAGTTCATAGTTTAAGCAGTTGTCGGTCACTTATCAAGTAATTAAATGACAGTTAGTCATACGGTGAATCACACCTCAGACTGTCCCACCTGATTCTGAGTGTTCACTTCACTCTTCACAGCTGATCTACTTGGCTTTGGCTTTTGAGGTTGAGATTCAGATTCAAAAATGTTCTGGAGGAGAACAGATTGTTTGAGCTGCGTGATTTAGTCATTTGGAAAGTGAGTCCTACAGTGACTGCACATACTACTGTACTCTGTCTGTCTGTCTGTCTGACTGCATATACTACTGTACTCTGTCTGTCTGTCTGTCTGACTGCACATACTACTGTACTCTGTCTGTCTGACTGTCTGACTGCATATACTACTGTACTCTGTCTGTCTGTCTGACTGTCTGTCTGCACATACTACTGTACTCTGTCTGTCTGACTGTCTGTCTGCACATACTACTGTACTCTGTCTGTCTGTCTGTCTGTCTGTCTGACTGTCTGTCTGCACATACTACTGTACTCTGTCTGTCTGTCTGACTGTCTGTCTGCACATACTACTGTACTCTGTCTGTCTGTCTGACTGTCTGTCTGCACATACTACTATACTCTGTCTGTCTGTCTGACTGTCTGTCTGCACATACTACTGTACTCTGTCTGTCTGTCTGACTGTCTGTCTGCACATACTACTGTACTCTGTCTGTCTGTCTGACTGTCTGACTGACTGACTGCACACACTACTAGTTTTGTTGTAAACATCAGGGGCTAAGATTCTGATCTGTTCATTAAGTAAATATAACTATTGGATCAGTTCTGTCATTGGCAGACACCCCTTATCTTACTGTGGTCAGGGGGAATCCTTGATTCTGATTGGCTGCTGCATGTCGATTAAAAAGTGATATAGGGCACCTACTCAGCAGTTCCAGTGAAACGGTCTGTTCACTGATCTAAATTAATGTGCTCGTAACCATAGCAACAAGGATGCTGTCAGAGCCTCTGTTAACAATTTAATGAGCACAATAACAAGCTAACTTATTTCCAGCAGTGTCTTCCTTCAGGTCCTCTGAACACCACAGGACGTAGACTGTAACACACAGGCTGCAGGAAGTAGTCTGATCCCCTGTGAACCCACTGAGACTTTATATCACATCATCACTCTCTCCTCAGTTCACACATTAATGATCGCCGCTCACAGGATCGATCGGTGTGGAAAATCAGCAACGATCCTGTAGGGTGAAGGCGGCATAAGCCGTCATCTCTCTGTGACGTTACACATGGTTCATCAGTAGTTGGTGAAAATCTTTATCGATTTGGGGACAGGAACGTGGCTAGTTAGCTAGCCAGTCTTGTTGTTAAACTTGCTGTGAAATTATTCTACTGTTTGTCAACTGTAGTCAGTGTTATTAACACGAATCTTGCTTGCATAACGTTAGCTTTGTAGCTAACAGCTGAGCCAAAGGGATCTAGGAGCTGAGGGGACTACAAATGTCCCCTTTCAACAAGTTCTATCTAAGGCTGGTCCTATTTACTGGAGGAGGGAATAATGTTTCCTTCTCGTTGGGCATTTTCTCTGACTTGAGGAGTGGGGACATCCCCAGTCAGCAGATGACCTCTGCTCTGCCCCTTTCCCCCCTGTAGATTAATGTTGTATTTCATTAAAGAGTAAGAATGTCTTCTGACTTGTGTGGAGGCTGGTGGAGTTCAGGAAGGGCGGTGTTGACCTGTTGTGATTCGCTGCACATGTACCGAAGCAGTCTGTTGGTTACTTCTGATAAAAAAACACTGACGACAGCAGAACACACGAGTTCACACCAACCAGGGCCTCGTACAGCACTCAGTTCCTTTTTATACTAATAACACACACCCTGTCTTCAGAGTGTGTGTGTGTGTGTTTGAGAGAATAGGTGAGTGAAAGCGATTTTCCCCTTAAGATAGAAGTGTGCTCTATAAAAGCAGTCCATTTACCTTTTATCATTCATTGACAACTAGAGCACATATTTTCTCCCTCCTTTCTCTCAGCATCTCTGCTTCTTCCCCTTGTCACCATGGCAGCGGTTACTGCGGTGACGGCGGTCCAGATCTAAGGTTACTGCTCGTCTCTTCAAACAGAAACATGCCTGCTGCACATCCTGACAGTTCAAAGACAGCCTGAGCCCATTCAGTCAGTCAAGACACAGTCGTGTTCTTGCTAATGTGCAGAAATCTCACCAACGCTTTGTCCGTCCACGTCCGTCTTTTGATTATTTGTTGGCGTCCTGGTGATGGTTTACAGATTTGAGCAAGCATAATGCTTTTCATGTATGGGGTGAAAATAGAACTTGTGTTTTAAACAGGAGGCTGCTTAGTCTGTGCCGCGCTGCCATTAGCAGTGTTTCAAATGCTAGTTGGGATTTACAGATTTTTCTTTGTAGTCTGCACACAGGGCCACGTTTTTATGCTTGTTTACGGTTATTTGTTGCCTGAATTGACAGTAAGTCAGTTGCAAACACCACAAAATGATGTAATAATACATTTGCAAACAGTAACCGTGTCCATAAGTAGCTTCTGTTCAACAACAGCTAGTGGGATTTTTTTACTAAATAACATTATAAAGCAAGCAGCCTTTTACAGTGAGCTTTCAACAACAAGACAACATTAAAAATGCAGAAGAAAGACATTATAAACTCTTTCTAAAAGACTTTATAAGAGGACATGTGAATACAATAAAAAGCAGATGCACTAGAAAATAAAAGCGCGCTAAAATAGAATAAGACAAGAATGTGACGTGCAAGAAATGAATTAAGTATTTGATTTAATGAAAGGCAGCAAACAGGTCTTCAGCCTGGACTTAAAGGAGCTTAAAAGAGATTTAAAAGAGAGTTGCAGCAGGGAGGAGTTTGTTCCAGTTATGTGATGCACAAAAACTGAATGCTGCCTCTCCATGTTTAGTTTGGACACTGGGACAGAAAGCAGACTTGTCCTGGACCATCTGAGTGGTCTGCATGGTTCGGAGTGAAGCAGCAGATCAGAAATGTCTTTATGCCCTAAACCGTTCAGTGCTTTATAAACCAACAGCAGCATTTTGAAATCAGCTCTCTGACAGACAGGAAACCAGTTTAAAGATGTCCACATCTGCTCCACTCAGGAGCTTTTGTAATCACTAACAAGATCAACCAAATGTAGTGGTAGTCGTGGTGTCTGGACGACAGTGAAAGCTATAGAATGGCTTCATAATGTGATTCTCAGTTACACATCCGTAGAGGTGATTACTGTAAACGTCCTCACAGCGTCGGCGTGGGGACAGACCAGTAGCAATATGTGACGTGGTTGACTTCCTGAGGGCTTTCCCCAGAGTTTCTATAAAAACCATACGCTTCAGTACATGTGTGTACAGTGTTATTAAAATGATGGGGTGGCACGCACAGTGACCTGATTCATGAGATAATTATGAAGGTGCCAGTCAAAGCGGCACTTCATGACTTTGACACTGTGACAGACGTCAGGCTGATGTCTCACCGGGGAGGCCAACGCACCGTCAGGCAGTTCGACTGCTTCTGTTTGAAGTTTCATTCCTCACACAGACGTCTTACACTGTCGGTGTGCTTTGAAAATTTCAAGCAACTAAGAAAGACATTGTATAGCATAAAGATGAAGTGGATTGAGTGAGCTGCTCTGTGTTTAATCAGAAAGGTTTACCGGTGACTTACACTTTCATAAAGTTGAGGAGAAGCGAACCTCCTCAGACTCCATCCACCCAGTTTGTAACGCAGACTTTAACTTATAAATTAGAAATTGTCCTCGTGCCATCAGCAGGCTTTACTCTCTCAAACCTGACTAAACAAAAGACTTTCCATGTGGTTTAAACTGACATTTATGTTGAGGTTCAGTGGAGTTCCCCTAACCTCACCCATTTTACTGCCTCACACCTGTTTTGCATATGTAATCAATCATGTCTTTACTGCATGTCACTCAATAATGCAGTTTTTCTAAGTCTAATAATAGAGATGTCTGGGTCTCTGCACGGCTGAAGTGGATGCAGTCATCAGGTAAAATGTCTCTGAGTGAACCATTATTCATTCAGCACTGTGGATAGAAACCGTCAGGCATCTGTTTCTATGCAATGTTTTGATTTCAATAGATTAATTGGGAATCCATAAACATATCCATCCATCCATCCATTGTCTATACCGCTTATCCTCAAGGCCTGCTCATTACTCTGTTCATTATGCTGGATGCAAGACATTAATCATGTGTATAATGAGGAAAAGGTTGAGTATTTTCTTTAACTGCTGAGAAAGTAGTGTGATAAGAAGGCAGCAAAGGGGGAACTTGGAGGAGGACATTGTGTTTTATGACACATTTTGACTTCCCTTTTTTTAAACCAAAAGTGAAGCTCCTGTGTGTGACCCACTGACACAGACACACTTCATTAGCTCACTGACTGCAGTGTCATCGCTCCGCGGCTCACATAGCGGCCAATTTCATGCATTTGCACGCCCTGCTTTGTAACCCTCTTTAACCTCCCGCTGTCCTGAGTACAGCTCAGGAGAGCAGCTTTGTAAAATGGCAGCAGCGCCCCCTAGCATGGACCTGTGACTCGGGAAAGAGCTGAGCTCACACAGTGGGTCTGACACTTAACTGGCTCCTTGATTTCTGTGGCACAGCAATTTAAAAACGTACCATAAAATTGCAGAACCTCATAGATTTGCATCCTGTTATTATCACAGTGGATTGAAGTCACTTCTCCAGGGACCTTGCGAACCTTTAATTTCAGTTAATTTCTATCCACCGTGTTGTCAGAAAGGCCAACAATACAAGAAAGGGGAAAAAGTAGCCAACTTCTCTTTAAATATCTTTTTGTATATTTCATTATATTCAGCGCAGAACAATTAAATACTCTAATTAATCTAGATAATGAACAAAATACTTGTGAAACCAGTCGTCTAAGATGCAAACCAAGTCTCAGCAAAACCCCGTGTTCAAGTCTCGTGGAAGACCTTTTGTGTTGCATGTCATCCCGCTTCTTTTTGCTCCAGGATATAAACACTACAGACAAAGTACAGCCATAGAGCAACACACCAGTCAGGGAAACAGAGAGCATGTCATCAGCAATAAAACTAAAACAATAATGTCGTCCCCAGTCTGTCTCTCTCCGTCTTTGTATGATTCTTCACTAAATGCTGCTGAATAACCGCACAAAACATCACTGATGCAGGAAATGTGAGCGTGCTCCCTGTCAGAGTGTCTGTGTTCGATCCGCTGCTGTTTTTAAATTGGTTTGAGAAAAAAAGAAGTCGAGTCCAAATGAAAAGTTTCAGTTACTTTGTTTTTTGATCGCCCACTCGCTCGTGCACTTCCTCCATCTCTCTTTCACTCTCCCATGCCTAATATCAGCCACCGTAGGTTGCAAATGTTTCTTTGTGTGTGGGTTGGGAGGAGAAATAAAGACAGAAAGACATTATTCTGGAAACTAAAACCTAATTTTCGAACGAGCGTGTGTACACACAAACAAAGTAATCTTGTAATGTGATACATGAGTCATAACTCATCAGCCGGTGTGCCCGCTGCTCTGCTGCCGAAGTGCAAATTATGTTTGGGAAATGGGACGCGTCCCCACACAAAGCCTCTCAGAGCCAGCACATTACCTCATAATGACTTTCCCATTATTTAAACGTCTGCACAAAGGTTGTCTTAGTTGTGTATCAGCTTCATTGGATTGTAGTAGATTTGACAGGTGTAAATGATGTTGCATCAACCATTTCTGATCGGTGACAGCTGATGACTTTGGTGAAACCTGTTCTGAGATGACTGGCTTGTGGCTCCTCCTCACGCAGGCAGAGTTCCCCTGTTGTCAGCTCTGCAGTAGCGGGTGGACTTCTGCTAACTCGTTGGTGATGTTGCAGACGGCGTGAACACGTGATGACCGGACGTTGTTGTGTGTTTGATGTGTTTCAGGTGATCTACACCTCATTCGGAGGCTTGTCTAAAGGTCTGCACTTCAACAATCTGATCGTGGGCCTGGTGCTTCTGACCCGGGGACGTGATGAGGAGAAGGCCAAGTGTAAGTTGTTTAACAGAACATCTGTGTTGACCGTGTTCTGTTGGGTTTTCTTGAAATGTCTTGAAAAAGTGTCTATGTATCATCATAAAGCATCTGCTCATCAGAGAACTGGTTCACAGCTGATGTCCTGTTGCATGGTTTTATCTAAAGATCTGATAACCACGCTGCCACGACAGAGATCTGAAAACACACATGCCAGTCAGAAATCCCAACTGACAGGACCACAGCAGAAGCTCTGGTTGCTCCCAAGTCATCTTAAATGTTGATGTTTGCTCTGACGTCTGAGGGGCAAACAAAGGCCGTGCAAAAAGCATAAAAGTCACTGTAAAGCTGAATGAGTCCAACCCTCTGTTTAGAGCAAGTAAAAGGGGTTTTGCACACGTGGCACCACTCAGGTTTTAGACATGGCTGCCTGAGCTGACATAAGTCCATCTCACTCATTGCTGCTCTGTCCATCTGGAGCAGAGGAAGAAGAAGAGGAAGAAGGGAGACTCCAGTCTTTTCTTTTTCACTTCCATATGATTCATAATTATGGAAACAGACTAATTATCAAATTCTTCATTTAGTGCCGTGAGAAAATCCCATTTCATTCAGCGAAAGCTCTCTGGAAAAGACACACCAGCAGATTCTACCTTCACTTCAAGCTGCTGTTATGCCCACCTCCCTGTGCATTATTATCATTATTACTGTTATTATGGCATCTGTATATGGAGGTTAAACAAAGTAAGTCTGTCAGAGGGCTGTGGTTCCACTCAAGCCATGCTTCTTTCATTCCTGTAATGATATCCTCAGTGTTCCTCCGTATAAGCACAGAGGAGTCTGCAGCTCTGGGTTTTTAATTATTTTGGTTTTGTTTCTGATAAACTGTGTTTTTTACTTCGGCATGGCGGATGGCTAAATTCTGAATACTTTGATGTTAGAGTTTGGAGCAAAACACTGCACTGTGCCATCTCTCCCATCATTTCACTGAACTGGCTTTCTATAAAGTGTGATCTTCATGTTTCATTGCCTTCAAATCTGGGAGATGTGTGTGCTCCTCCACTCGTGCTTTTATATCCATTTTTATGAAAGAGCCAGATATTTTCTAGTCTTTTGTACAGATGATTCAGTGATTCAGCCAGGGGAGCTCCATGCTTATATTGTCCTTGAACAAAATGAACTTGTACATTTAGAGCCCCAGCTGCCCAAAATACACACCTACATCTTCACAATTACAGCTAACTTTCTGTTTGTGTGACTTAAACCTCCTCATTGTGGGAGAGTACACATGGACGTCACTGTGGATTCAAGTAGACAAACCTCACTATCCAGGGGTGAATCATGAGTCATTGTTTCACAGCCATGATGATAGTAGTGTTTTTTCATGTTTCCTGCCATTCTTCATCTCTCTCCCTCTCTCTGCCTCTCCCTCTCTCTGTTTCTTGCTCATTCTTACCATGATGTGTTGCAGCAGGCTTTCTAATCCATCAGGACGTTATTGACAGTGTAGCTTACTTACCTTACTTCTGCTATGTGTGTGTGTGTGTGTGTGTGCGCTCTCACAGACCTCTTCAGCCTGTTTGCCAGCGATCTGGGTGGATATGCTGCCAGGGAGGATATAGAGGCAGTTCTGCAGGCCCTGGATGGAGAAGTCCCAGCCTCCCTTAAGAAGTGCTTCAGTGAGGTGAGCTGACACCGCAGCCCGTCTGTGCACACATGGATACACACATGAACATTTACTGACACACTAGTCATATGTCTCAGTCCCCTCGCTCTGTGTTTGGTGATAAGAATACCAGCTGTGCTCCAGACTGCACATCACCCACTCTCTCTCTCCTCGGCTCACATCGTTTAGTTTGTTTTCATCATCACAGACGTGTTTGTCACATGCTCATAAAACAACTGTTGTTTGGAGTTTTGCACAAGGAGCCACAGACATAATACAAAGTTTGGTGTTACACTGAGTTATTGTGCAGGTTATTAGAATACAAAAGCACCTTTCAAACCACAATCCACCACTAACAACTTCTGACACAGTGAAGTAAAAGCCCCCCCAGGGTGCCCCCACACTGTCAGATAACAGTGATTCTAGGGATGTCCTGCTGCAGGCCGTCCTCTGCTTTAACAGACTAGTTGATTGTGTGTTTGTGTGTTGCGACAGGGTGACAAGGTGAACTATGAGCGCTTCAGGAACTGGCTCCTACAGAACAAAGAGGCCTTCACTTTGTCCAGATGGCTTCTGTCTGGAGGAGTGTGTGTCACGCTCACCGATGACAGCGACACGCCCACCTTCTACCAGACCCTGGCCGGCGTCACGCACTGTAAGTCCAAAAACACTGGATTTTGTGATGCAGGGTCCATTTATTCAGTTCGGCTCTATGTTTATGTCTTCATGCACGTACTGCGTCACGTGTCCGCTGGGCTCCGATACTCTGGATTATCTTACTGTGCTTTGAGCATCATTCTTTACTGTCTGAAGAAGCTGCTTTTCTTTTCAGGGCTGAAATGTCGTGTTTTAGCAGCTTGTTCCAACAGAAACTTGCCCAGTGACACTACCTCAGTGCTTATTTACCAGTTAGTCAAACTGGCTTTGTGTTGCTTTTAATTTTGACATTTGTTGCTGGTGCACAAACACTAATTATTTTAGTAATAAATAAATCAGCTAATTTGTATCTATGTATTTGTTTGTGACATTTAGTGTTTCAAAGTTTGGAAAACAAAGTTTAAGTCGAGCCTGATGTTGTCTCACTCGTAAAAGATCGATCCCCGTCTAAGTCCCAGTCAGTTTAACTAAACACTGTGATTGGGTCGGTACTCAGTAGCAGCTGATACCCAAAGCCCAAGTATCGGAATCAGTATCAGGGCTGAGGAAGTGCTCCCCTACTAGGAAGGGATCTTTTAATGGCCATAATGAACAGGAGGAATGACTACAGCAAGTAAGAACTCTTTAGTTGTTCAAATGGGCAACTGAATACTGTCATTGTTAAGAGAGACTTGAAAATTTGTGAACTTTTCCTTTAACTCTGATCAAATAAAATGGCAAAGTAAACTGAGAGCAGTTAATTAGTGAATCATTTACATATTAAAAAGCCAGTCAGAAAAGAAAAGAGGGATTGTGTCCTTGGAACGGCTGGAAGACTTTTAATGTGAAACATCTGTACAGGAAGTGTTGTGGTTGTGCATTGACGGTAGCAAATCACAATCAGATCAGAAAGCTGGAAGGCTTCTTATAATTAAAATATAAAGCCGTAACCAATGAAACAGTGAGGTTTAGGAATAAATGCATGTTGTTAATAAAAGTCTGTCGCACTTGAAGCTTCTGTCTGCTGAGAGAATTTAAAGCACCTGCAGAATAATTAAAATGAAGTGCAGATACGCTGCAGCCCAAGTGTTTGGTTCTTTTGTCTCTGTGATGTGGAGCAGATTAGTTCCCCAGCTGCATCCTCCTCTCCGCTCTGCCTCCCTCGTACAGTGCACATGTCTCAGGAAATACCACGAGTGGCTCACAACAGTTGTTAAAGCTCAGATGAAGTCATTGGATTTTTCATGCACCCAATGGGCCCCCCCCCCTCCGAACAGTATCTGTGATTGCCCTGGGAAATGACTGACAGGCTCAACTTATCAGCATGATTCATTCACTCTTTCATTACGCCGTCTCTCCTTCACCAAGGTCTCTCTCCTCCCACTGCTGCCTCCCATATCCCTCTCCTGTCCGTCACACTCAGCCTGCGCCATGCACACTGCACTGGCTAATGGGATCTTTGATGCTTGATGGCCATGACAACCAAACCATATATCTTGTGTTTTAAAGGACTAGTCTGTAGGATTTAGTGGCGTCCGGTGGTGAGACTGCAGTGCTGCTGAATGCCCCCTCCCCACAGCCTTCCCTTTCCAAGTGTGTAGGAGAACCGACGGCAGCCATAGAGGATTCAGGCCCCCTCCGCTTTTTCTTGTGCTAAATAATATATAATAAGTAAAATAATAAGTCTGATCATTCATTTGTCAAAATGTGGTGTTCTCAAACTTCTCAGAACACAAAATGGCCTTCCTCTGCTTTCTTTGTCTTCTTCCAACCATTACGCAGTTTGTACCATCAAATTCAATTCTAAACTAAGTCAAAAAACACAGTGACTCTTAGTGTCAGGTGATTAAACACTACTGAAAATATAGTTATGAATATTATATTCCATTTCTGCCAATAGGTCCCCTTTAGTCCTACAGGCTGCTCTTTTGTGTACTTACACCTTCAGCTGCCTGCTTGACTTTAAGTAGTCAAAGTATTTTCAGTGTGTCGTGTTCTTAAGATGTTAACGATTAACGTGAAATGACTCGAAGCTTATCTGGCCTGGAGATTAATTGTAAATACATTTTTTTTTCAAGGTTGTTTCTTCAAGTAATATGAAGTCATTTGAAGAATATCAGGGTATAGCAAGTGATCAGAAAATGTGTTAATTCCACACCAAGATGTAGAAATGAAGAAAATTATTTATGTTTGGTTTATTTCGATCCTGAATCAGGACCTCACAACTTAACTTCCAATTTTGTGACATCCTTTTCCTGTGAAATTAACACTGCAGGTATTAATGTAATGTAAACCTCATCATAAAGTGAGGCTGCAGAGGGTACAAAACTAATCATTACATCTGTGCAACAAATAGGGCTGCTCTCAGACCTCCAACTGCCAACTCAAAGTGTCCATATCGGTATCGAAAACTGTCGACACTGGCATCAAATGTCTGGTCAGTTTTATTTCATTTAGTTATTAAGTTAAGTTTAGTTCAGACGACATCCAGCCCCAACAGTAACATGTGTTTAGATGGAGCATAAACCAGTGGTTACTGTAGGGATCTTTGTTTTCAGTATTTTAGTTCAGTCTTCCTCTTTTTGTTTGACAGTGGGGTCTATGCAGCTGTATGTGATCTGTATGTTTGACTTTCTTACTGTAGAAGTTCAGTAACACACAGCAGCTCAAAAACACTGCGAGGAAAATAGAAAAAAAACACAAGCAGTTCTTTAAAGTTGGAGGCCAAGTAAATTTAGCCAGGCTTTATTTTGCCAGTTAAGGACGGAGGGCTGGAAAGAACCTGTCTTGTCAAGTGAACCTGGACACTGCCTTTAATCTGCCTGCTCTCTGCTTATCCTCTTAACTTTGTGTGTGTGTGTGTGTGTGCGTGTGTGTGTGTGCGCGCATGTGTGTGTGTGTGTGTGTGTTGGTGAGAGAGAGTGACTGACACACTCCTGGCTCATGACTCTTTCCAGAACAAGAACGTAAAGCTCGACTCATGGCAGAGCTTAGCACAGTGAATCCTCCGCTAACTTGCTAGCCTCTGACTCTGTCACAATATTATGAGGGTAGAAATCCGTGGGAAAAAGCGTTGTGTGGACACGATGACGTGGTTTCTGTGAGCGGTTACTACTGGAGTCGACTATGGTAGACGCTGGCTGTGGCAGCACCTCTCTAAGGATGTTCCCTGGATAATGGTATGGTATCTCTGCTGTCACTCGGAGAGAGTCGCACCTCTAGGTGGGTATGAGGCCACACCAGGCGCCTGCCGTAGAGACAGAAGCAGGAAATCGGCAGAATAATTTGGTCCAGTGTTGGTGTTTCATGTCAGATACCTTGAGATTGATTGATGGCCAGCAGCCTCTGCTGGAGCATGGTGTGTTTGAGGTCTTGTGTGGTCGTTCAGCCCGTCATTACTAGAGAAGGCAGCTTTTTCTGTGGATGCCCTGTGGAACACCTTTTTGGTAGCAATAGATGCGTTCGTCAAACCTAGAACTGAAAGCTTACATCAAACATCCCATTAACATCTGTGTACCTCATTTTTGACCAGATAGTTAATGATTTATGTCAGGATGGAGCTAGCTTTAAGCTGCCCGTACTCAATAACTTCTTGAGTGGCTGTTTGTGTTGGGACAACTTTAGAAAACTCCATTTGGAGTCGTCATATCAACACAAGGATTAAACATGTAAAACAGACACCCAGCCCTACCTGTGAGGCTTACTGGGCTTTTCAGGAGATCCATGTCATCATTGTTGCTTACAGACCCGTGGCTGAAGAGTCCTCTGTATCTGAAGGGGTGAAAGTCTTCAGGTTCATTTACCACTAATGCATTTAAGACTGTCAAAGTCAACTTTTAAAGTCTGCTGTCACTCCATAGATGTGACGTCCAGCAAACACTGACAGTGACAACACATGGAGCTCCACAATGGAGATGGATGAGAGGTCCTTAGTCGGCATCATGAGTTTTATGGATCGCAGTCATGAAGAACGTTCACTGTGACAAACTCAAGCATTTATTTTCCATCTTGTATAACAGACTTTAATGTCTGATGCATTCATAAAGCTACAGTATCCCTCCCTGACATTCACTGATGTTCAGATGTACATCTGATTTTCAGCCTAGGCTTTGTTGTTTAGGACCCCAGTGTGAGGGTGAGTGTGTGTTTGTGTCATGATTATTAGGAGATGTTCTCCCCTGGTTTTTGTTGAGTGAGCAGCGTCTGACTGAGCTGTGAGACAGAAAGGTAGTCATGAGTCTGTAGTGCTCGCTCCCCGCCACAGCCTAAAGTCCTCAATAATTTATCAGTCTTATATTATTTCCTCCATGCCATCTCCATACAGTCCCCTTCTTGTTCTAAATCATTGATTTCGTACTCAGCGCTCCCTTTTAGTCCGTTTAAGCTCAGATGTTGGAACCAGGAAGCAGAGTTGGTGATTGAGTGCTTCCCAGCCAGACCGAGGTCGCCTGTCCTGAGGTTTGCCTCTGGACTACAGGGACTCAGAGTCTGGATCAGAGAGGACTTCAGACAGTCCGTCCTGCAGGGTGCCGCTTCACCAGCAGCCCACCGCAACCGCCACCATCCCAGCTGACAGGAAACTGTGACCAATAGCTGCTAACGACATGCTTTCAGGGCGGTTGTTTTAATAGCCGACAGGGAAGCCACCGTCCACTTTGAGCCAGGAACTGACCCTCATTTGATTTGTGTCTCTGTGTTTTGACACCTGTCAGATGCATTGGCTCCATGCCGAAGGCTGGCTGGCTAACTGCTGAATCCTATTACCTAAAGCTGTGGATTAGCATGCTGAAAGGGGGAGGCTGGTTCATTGACCCTGGCAGAGCTTCATATGCTATATTGGTCTGATCTGTATCACTTCGTTACACGATGAGTGAAACGCTGTTCCACCCAGTGGCCGTTATGTAACGCTGCCAGGGGTTTGCTGTGGTGTCATGGCCGCCATCATCTTCACTTTGCCCCTCACTAGGCCACTACATGTTACATGTTACGTGTTGAAATGACTTAAACGATTAATTGATCTTAATTCTGCAGGTTTTGATCCTTGTTAATTCATGGTCTGTCAACAGTTTTATTGATTAATTGACTAATCCTGTTAGTGCTCATTTTTGTTTTGTGACTTAGACTCATCTGAAAACTCCATTAGAGCCACACACGTGTTCATAGCTAATGAATAAGGGTCTGGCTGCGTTAACCAGGTTTCTCTGGATCTCTTATCCAGTTTATGAAGCCACGTTTCTCATTCACATGAAGTGAAGTTGACTGAATGTCTGGGCTTTTGATCGGACAAGATCAAACTCCAAAACAATCAGTCAACTATTGAATAAAAAGAGAAGCAAATGCTCACTCTTGGAGAGCCTGAAACCAGAGAAGGTTTGGCAGTTTTGCTTGAAAACAGACTAAAATGATTAATCAGTTAATCAGAATAGATGAATTTCTGTCAGTTGATTTATTAGTTGATTTATTAGAGCAAACATGTACCGAGACAAAGTGATTCCTTAAAACAATGAGAGAATGACAAACACCACCTGAGGTGGAAAGCAGCTGTAAATGTAGTCATTGTGTTTCATCCCCTTGAATATACGTGTTTAAAGGTAGTTGATGGAAACCTGCAGTTAATTCACTTAACAGGAAAATGTGTTAAAAACATAATGGAGACATGACTGCAGACCCACTGAGGCTGAACAGGCAGGTGGATTTGACTGTAGAGAGCAGAGTCCTGACTGAGCTGCTGGTCATCGTCAGAGACAGGCTGCTTCCCTTCAGGTCTCTCTGCTGAGAGCCAGAGGACGCCTCTTCCTCCAGCAGCTTCTTATGTGATGAAGAGTTGTATCTCAGTGAGGGGGGGTGTCTCTGTTGTTCTCCGTAGTCACACTCTGCTCTCCGCCCACCAGCCACCAGCTCCAGTCTTTGATGAACACACGTTTTGCTGCTGCTCTGCACTTAAGCACCTCATTCATTATTCATTAAACCCTGTAGTTGATACTTTTCTCTATTTTTATGCATTATACAGAGTTATAGCTCTACAATATTACATTAGATATTATTCCATGACGTCATTACAATGCTAATTTAGTGTGTTCTTGATCAGTAATTGTGTGTTTGTGACCTGTGTCCTGTCCTGCAGTGGAGGAGTCAGACATTATAGACTTGGAGAAGCGCTACTGGCTGCTGAAAGCCCAGTCCAGGACCGGCCGCTTTGACTTGGAAACCTTTGTCCCGCTGGTCTCTCCCCCCATCCACGCCTCACTGAGTGAAGGTATGTGTGTATCTTTCATATGGCACGCGGGGTCGTCAGGCTCATAAATGTATGAAGTAGATCACCTATATAGGTCTTTAAAGGCCGTCACTAGTGAACACGGCCCTCTTCAAAGACCGGCTCTGCGTCTATATGATTATCTGTGTTATTGGTGTTGTTTTCCAGGCTTGTTTCACGCCTTCGATGAGAATCGGGACAATCACATCGACTTTAAAGAGATCTCTTGTGGACTCTCTGCGTGCTGCAGAGGGCCCGTTGCTGAAAGGCAGAAATGTAAGCCGCACTGCAGTCTGAAATTATTACAGATGGGTAAATCCTAAAAGGCTTCACATCATCACACCAAGCCTTTTTATCACAGGAGGTGCTCCGTCTCTGCTTTGTAGCTGTTATCTGGAGTCTAAACGTTAGTTGGAAAATGTTTCTGGGAGGTGTTGATTGGTTCTCTGAGTCATTGCTGCACAATCATTGTTATCATCTCATTGGTGCTTGAAATTACAGAAATGGAAACATATTGGATTTCCTGCTAGTAGACCAAACAGCGGGGTGTTGTGTTTCTGGCCTTCATAACTGTGGTTGTGTTTCACCACTGCCTCGCTCTCTGTCTCTCTCACTGCCAGTTTGCTTCAAAGTGTTCGATGTGGACCGGGATGGCATCCTGTCACGAGATGAGCTCCATGAAATGGTGGTGGCCTTGCTGGAGGTGTGGAAGGACAATCGCACAGACACACTCCCTGTAAGTCAACACACACACACACAGACACTGAGGACAGGTGTAGGGATGAACAAAAGACCTTATTCTGCAAAGTTATAAAGGTTAAACTCAACATCAAACTGCGCCTCATTTAATACGCTGTCACCTCACAGCCCTGTGGTGCTGACATGTCTGACTGACACTGAAGGTCACATTCTCCTTTTATTGATATTTCATGTCAGAGCACAGAGAAAAGAACATATTTTCATCTCAGAAACCAGCTGGACAACCTGAAAATGAAGCTGGGTTTATATTCTTCGTGTGTGTACAGACTTATTCTTTATTTCAAGCTAGGTGGCATAACTCCCACTTCCTCAAAGACTGACCTCTTTACACTCGGTATCCTACTTGTTTAATCTGTACATGGACAGAAATGTAGAACAAACCTTTGTGGCTTTATGGAAATGTAATCGTTGGAACTATTTCTTGAATCCTTGTGTTCAGTGTCTTCAGTGCTTGTAGCTAAAGCTCTCAGATACTGTGAGTGATCCCTGTTCAGACACAGGCGTGTGAAAAGACTCCTAGGAGCTGCACATGGTCACTGCGCCTGGTTGTGAAGAAATACCTCCAGCTCACAGCCCTCTTTAGACCCACACATTGTTATTTTTGCGTGTCTTTTTCTGCACAGGTTAAATGAAAGAGATGTGTTGGTCCGTTGTTAGAGCGCATGTTTTCCAACCTCGGACAAAGCTAGGTTAGCTGTGTCCCCCTTCTCTTCTTAATAGATGTGGTCCTTTTGCTAAGCTAGGCTAGCTGTATCTGAATAAAAGGGGACAGAGCAGGGATTGAAACTGAAAATGTTCTATTATCGTGGTGTTTATGGCACTGCAGACACACAGATAGTGACGATCGTCCCAGACTGATGATCATCTCACGTTAGCTGAGGACGAGCTGCTCAATGTTTGCTGCTTGATGCTAATATATTTGTTTCCTTGCAGGAGCTGCACAGTAGTGTGTCAGACATAGTAGAGGGCATCCTGAAGATGCACGACACCACCAAGGTGAGCCGCATGTCTAGGTGACAGATTCATCACTGATGTAGCTGTCTCAAAGTTAATCCTCTGACTTCTGCGCCTTATTACGATTTGATTTTCTGACCTCGATTCAGAGAAAGTCAACAGCACTTTACTACTGCTTCTCTTTCATACACTGTCCCTCATATTGTCACTGGGAGCTGCCCAGTACACCCACATCAGCCTTCCAGTCACTTGCCTTCTTGTCTTACCCCTGAGCTATTTTCAGCCACAATAATCGGAGCAGAAGAATAGATGTCCCTCCACCCTCAAGGTCTCCAAGCAGCACATGTTTGATAGTGAATCTGAGTGTGTTGACCTTTGTGTTTTCTGACTCTTCTCCAGCTGGGTCACCTGACCCTGGAGGACTACCAGATCTGGAGTGTGAAGAGCGCTTTGGCCAATGAGTTCTTAAACCTGCTTTTCCAGGTCAGTTCACCCACAAGCTGCAGCTGTGCAACTTGTTTTGGTGTTGAAATTGAAATGTTTGGTACATCTTTGTTTATTTCTCCTGGTCCAGGTCTGCCACATTGTCCTGGGGCTCAGACCTGGTACTCCTGAGGAGGAGGGACAAATCATCAGGTACACACCTGCCATCATGTATCACCTTATTGGTTACGACTTCAGAGACATGCTGTTGGACCTAATGAACCTTTTCTTGGTGTGTGTGTGTGTGTAGGGGCTGGTTAGAGAGGGAGAGCAGACATGGACTGCAGCAGGGTCAGAACTGGTTCCTCATATCCATGCTGTGGTGGCAGCAGTGGAAGGACTACGTTAAATATGTAAGTCAAGTCAAACAAGCTGTGGAAATGTGCACTGATATTAACACTACATAACATTGTTCTAATAATCTCATAGCCAGTTTTGCCCAACATGCAGTGTGTTGTTGTAAAGGACAATTTAGAGACGTTAGTATCTGATTACAAGGATCAATAAAAAATCAGCCCCTTTATCTGGCTGTGCCGTTGACTTTCTAGAGCTAACTTGGAAATCATGGCTTATTTTAGAGGTCTGGCAGCAGACTGTGATCAAGAAAACATTGCATTTTTTAGAATAAAAGTTGTTTTACAAAATAGATGTTGCTGATTTGCAGCGGTTTAAAAACAAGCAGAGGTGGGAAGGGAAGCCTGACAGCCTGCTGTAGACACCATGTGATGCTTAACATGTCACCTTCTGTCTTCACGTCATTACAAACCAATGTTACACCCAGATCAGTATAGTAGACCTTCCTCTTGCTCTCAGTGGGACAGAAGCAGTGGCTGCCATGAAGGCACATTAATCTCAGATATCACTTTAAACGGTGACAGGGCAGTCCCTGCTGTTATCTTCCTGTCCAGGAGCATAAGGGCATCGTGGTGGAGCAGCCGTCCATCCTGAGCTCACTGCGTACTCCGATGGCCACAGCCACCATAGAGCCCACCCCACCGGACCAACTGGGAGGACTGGGAACCTTCGGCCCGGTCAGCCCCACAGAGGAGAGGTCACCTGATGCCGTGTCCAGCGCCTCGGAGGCTACGGAGGCCGGTCAGTCAACACGCTGCATGTCACAGTAGATAACAACAGAAGTAGGACACCTCCTACTCAGGCTGCTGCCGGTGTTTATGTACCTGGCCATTAGCTGAATCCCAGCTGTTATCTTAGGATTCATAGTGTAATAAATGGGTGCTAGTTTATTGTAGCTCCATAGATGTGATTGCAGTGGTGACTCCAGATGGAGTTCACTAGAATAAAACATCCTGACTTGACACTGGAGTGAATTCTAACACTTCCTGTTTGTGTTGCTGTCTTCTGCCCGTCTTCTGCCCCCTGTATGTGTGTCCCGCTGCTCCCTGTCGGTCCCAGCAGCCCTGAGCCCCCAGGTAGCTCCCTCCGCAGCAGAGAGCTGTTTTGCTCGTCAGCACAACGTATCGGACAACAACAATCAGTGTTTTTCTGGAGCCAACGGCCACCTCCCCTCCCAGCTGGCAGCACAAAGACCTGGAGCCATCGACAACCAGCCTCTGGTCACCACCGACCCCATGAAGGCACGGACGTGTGTGTGTGTGTGTGTGTGTGTGTGTGTGTAGCTCAGTTTATTTTGTTTCTGAGCAGCACAAAGTCAGTAGAGTCACGTGTCGTTAAACCAGAAGCAGAATGTCCAGCTTTACAGTATGCAGGTGTTCAAATGGAAAATATCTGTGGCATCAGCCTAGTTTTGGTGGTGGCATCTGTCTTTGGCTCACTGGATTCAACAGTTTGGGATCTGCATCAGTTTACAGAGTAGTGTGCTAAGGTGCAAACACGCAGGAGTTATGAACCAATATGTGATTGAAAATCGATGAAAATAAGAATGTTAAACTAAACTAGTGATGAAGAAATGACTAATGCTGTAATTATCAAATGAAATGGTCTCAAATTCAGGGACTTGGTGGATTTTGGTGGAAAATACAATCTGCTTTAATCCTGAGAGTGAGACGAGAAAAGTCAGGATGTGGTGAGCTTGGCTCAGCTAGAAGGCTGGAAGCAGGGGAATCCGGCTGGTCTGGTTCTGTTCAAAAATACAGAAAAAATACCAAAAAGTACACAGTTGGATAAATTAACCACAGTTGTCTTAACCGTAGTTTCCTTAACCCACAAATAAATGGTTTTCTAGATAAGTCCTCAGTTAAAATCAGGTTAAAATAACAGCGTCAGGGTTGTTGGGAGGTGTAGTTTTTAGACGGGGCCAGGCTGACTGTTTGCTACTGCATGCTGAGCTGAACCATGTCCCGACTCCAGATTTAAACTTACACTTGGTATTCATGTTCTCATCTCACTCTCAGAGGAAGCTGACAAAGGTATCAACCACAATCAGACAGAGCAGTTATGATTTGGGAGAAATGTGAATGATTAAGAATCAAAGGAATAATGTGAAAGAACTTTGTAGATCAGTGAAAGGAAGAAAATTAGCAAACACTTGTGGAGAAGAGAAAATAATTAGATGGTGGACCTTTAATTTTAACACCAAATGATAGAAGTATTGGAGGAGAGTGGGTGTAATGGGCCTACACCTTTTCACTCAAAAGATATTTCAGTTTCAGCTCCAATCGTGACAGCCTGGTGGGTACATCAGAAAAGCCACATCCCCTCACAGTCCGGAGGGAATCACGGAGCATCCCACTTCATCTTCACTGCTCTGCCTCGGCATATGTTTGACACATGAAGCATCTTAGTCTCACAGAAGACTCCGGTCTCTGTGCGTTCCCTTTGGATTTCCTCGTCTGTCTGTCCGCAGGAATCCAAACAGCTGTTCTACGAAGCCATGCATTGAAAAGACAGATGCGATCCAGACCTTTCAAAGACAATAAATTAGAATTTCACAGCTTGTAAACCTTCACAGCATTTACAGTCTTTAGCACATATAGAACAAGGCAACGGTGTGTTGGAGGGTGTTTTTTTCTTCTTCTTTGCTGCTACAGAAGAAATGATCTGAGACTCCCAGTGAGGAGGCACTCCGCCTCTGCTGGCAAAGGCTCTCAGGGACCAGATGGTGCTTCCTTTTTCTTTTGTCTTATCTCTGCATTTAGCTGTAATGATAGCAGGCTGCCAGCCTGTGCGTAGCATTAGGATGCCGTCTCTGTCTATTATCTGTAACTCAAGCAGGCAGAATAGTGTCTTTTGTGCACATGTTTAAAGGCTGACGTCTGTGCCCCTGCAGGCCCCTACGTTAACCATGGAGGGTGGCCGGCTGAAGCGCTCGCTGCAGCTGGCGCCTAGTAGAGACTTTGAGACGGTGCCAGAGCCGGTGTGGCGGGCGCTCTACCACTGGTACGGTGCCAACCTCAGCCTGCCACGACCGGTGAGTGAATACTGCACGCCCGCTAACAGCCAATGGAGCTTACCATAACGGTGATGTAGGACTGGGCCACATTGACACCACGGTAGACGCTAAAGAGCAAAGTATAATTCAGGTTTAATACAACTCAGGTTTTAAATGTAAAGAATTGTCCAACAAACCTTGACTTTGAATAAACTTATAAGGCATCTGCATTGGTGCTGGCTACTCTAATAGTGCACCATGAGAAGGAAAATGTTCCAGAGCTGTGCCATTTTAAAGGTCAACATCCAGGAACCTCAGAGGCTTGACTTGGACTCTTTTGATTTGAGACTCACGTTAAAAAGCAGCTCAGTTTAAAGTCCAGTTACACAACGATTTCACTAAAAAGTAGTCCAGTGGGGCAATAAACGATCAGACGGGACAGGTTAGACAAACTTATCTGGACATGTGATCATGCCCTTTCTTTTCCCCCCAGATCTCATTGGATCTAATTAGATTGTTGACTACAAGCTCAGCTGCCAGACACACAGGACAAGTGGTGTGTGGTCAGTTTAAACTGAAGTCTGTCATTCGACCTCTGGTGCAGAATAAACTGCTGCACAGAGTCTGCTTGAGAAGCTGGGTCTTAGTCCGGCTACACTAAACTCATGGACATGCACTGTCAAAGAAGCCATCTTATAATAATGTCGTATAATAATGGAGCATCATGTGGTAACCATGGTGTGTGTGTGTTAGCAGTTCCTCATGTAAAAGAGAGGGAAACACAGATGGTGTTCAGGACGACCGTCACCAGGCAGCTCTTGGTTCATCTGCATGAACTCTTTGTGAACACGTTACAGACCACAACTAAAAGGACGTAGAGGTTTCCGGGCTGATCCTCTCCTTAAAAGTATAAATCTCTCCCTCCCCCACCTGCAGGTCATCCTGGAGAGCAAGACAGGCCAAGCAGAGCTGGAGCTCTTCCCCCGCTACCTCCTCTTCCTCCGCCAGCAGCCGGCCACGCGCTCCCCCCAGTCCAACATCTGGGTCAATATGGGTATGACCAGCCTGCGAATGTTCCCACCGTATTTACCCCCACCAAGAGGTAACGTAAGCCTGCAGCAAGATCAGAGCAAGCCGTCGAGAAATGCTTCATTGAGCTACCCCGCATCCCCCCCTCTAATCCTCCTAGAGTGGACTGATCCAGCCCCGGCAGTGCTCTGGAGTGGGCTGTGGAATGAACCAGTGGCCCATGAAGGGGACAGACTGCTGATCACTCTAAACGTTTCATAATTCAAACCTTTTCAATCCTCACAGACCGTCCCATCTAAGTATAAGCTTTGACGACACTTGTTCTGGTGCTCTCCTCATCTGCATCGTTAGTGTTCTGAATCTGAACAAAGCAAACTTTGAAAGTGCTGAAATGTGGAAACAGTCTGGGACATGATAATATTGCTGTGCATGTCTGAGCGTGCTGTTAGGATTTGGGTTTTGTACAATTTGGCCTTTTACACCCCTGAAAGCTCCGTCTCACTGTAGCCCTGCTCTCTTTATCTCTCCATCCATCCAACTGTTAAAAAGCAACAGCACACAAAAAAATTGATTTAGACAGACGTCACAGGTAGAGGAAAACACTGCAAATAACTAAAACAGAAGCAAGTAAAGAAACACAAGTCGGCATAAAGATACAGACACACAGAGAGGTCGCACGTACAACATGCTAGTAACTAGTAAAAGGCTAAAGGGCCGTCACCAAGAAAGATAACTGTTAGGATAACGCCGTGATTATCCACACTGGTGAACAATAATCTGGGTCGGCCGCCTAAATGGACATCAGTGTTACTGCTGTAACAAAGAAAGAAAAAGAAAACCAGAAGGTTCACATAAATTCTTCAAAGACGAGAGGAGTCAGGAGAATTCAATCCTCTGTCGTCTTTCAAAAACAAATTTGATTTGTTCTTTCAATTTGATGGAATCCGATTGGCTGTCGTGTTTCTATTTTCATCAAATGTTTCTGAAAGAGATCTCAGCGAGTTGTGCTGTGGAACGTTTTCTTGTTGTTGTGTGGACGGCCTTTAACTCTGGGTTAAAAGCCAACAATCGACTGTCGTATCAGTTTGAAATGTCACCTGGAAGTTTAGTTTCACACTTCTTGCAGCATTGTTCCATTTGCTCGTGTTTTCTGTATCTTCAGCATGTTCTTATGCATATTGGTTGTAGGTGGAGGTAATAATCTGCTTGTGTTTTATTTATTCACTGTTTGCTGTTTTCTTTTTTTTTTCTGAACGTTTTCATCATTGCATGTGTGTTTCCTGAACTTGCAACACAATGAGCTCTCAGCCTTCGTGGTTTTGGACCAAAACAAACGTCCTCTAAGCTTCCTTGGCAGTTTTAAAACTTTTTTCTGTGTGGCCTTCACCATCTGCTTTCCCCCAAACCTGTGCTGCTGGTCACCAGCCAGCCTGCTTGTGTCCAGCTATGTGACAGATGGTGTTTGGAAATACTTGTCAATGCTTTTAAAATGTGTTTAATGGTGGAAGATTCTCAGTTAATCCAACAGCTGGCAGTACAGTAACATGGCCTTCTGTGCTAGTGATCCAAAAATACCCCCAAAACGTGTGCAGCAGACAGATATGACACATGCATTATTAGTAGATGGTATCAGTTGAACATGTGCACACACCCAGCACTGTCTTAAGGCATAAATGAGGCTTCTTTTCCTGCCAAGTCAAGTCAAGTTTTATTCCACTTCAGTCAGTTGTGGTCCGATGCACTCACATTAGATACCCTATGTATAGATCCCTTCGCGCACACAATTATTGAAGCTGGATCTCACTCCAGTGTTTATTATCCTTTTGATTTAATAGACAAGTCTAAAGTGAAAATGCCGCGCTGCAAACAGAAAGCAGATGACACGGCAGAAAGAAAAGACGGACACATTTGCTTCGCTGTAATCAGGTCGGAGATGCCATCAGCACTTGGCATGAGAGCGCCGCTCCAAATCAAGTATCAGGTTTCAGGCCACAGCGCAGACCTGCGTCCCCAGCGGAGCCTCGTGACTCATGCTCTGTCTGAGCAGAGGCTTGTCATCGCTGGGCATTAAGAGCCTCTCTCAGGCATGTGGCCCAATATCTAAAATGAATCTAATTATGCGTCAAATTCAGCAAAATGTCTCCCTGACAGCCCGAGGCAACGGCAGAGCACTGGAACAAGTGGAGGATGGTTCGTTTTGTGGTGTCATTGAATAGAAAAGCTGTGTGGATTGAAAGAAATAACTTTTTGAATCAGACATTAAAATCACATCACATTAATAATTTTGAAATCGGTATCGGTCATGTGAAGCTTTTAAATTTATTTAACAGGACTAATGTGGTTTGTATTTGATTTCATCAATCGAAGTCCACTAAATCCACTAAGTTGATTGACCAATCAAGTTTGCGCTGATTGACAAAAAAAGCCCTTTCTTGCTGCTTCCTTACAACTAATCCTCAGTCACAGAACGCTCTTGTTGGTATCCATCACTTCTTCGTATCTGTGAGCTTGTGCCGAAGCAGAAAGAAGACATTTTCAAACGCACGAGGACTTTAAAATCACAGTTGACGTCCTTCCAGCTGAGAAACTTTCAAATGAACACACACCAAATGTAAAGCAGGTGTGTTCAGATTGTGTTTGTGGGTCAGTTTGAGAATGTTCCCGTCCTCTTTGTGCCTTCCAGCAGGCAGCGTGCCGTCCCCCAACGCTCCTCTGAAGAGGGTGCTGGCCTACACGGGCTGCTTCAGCCGCATGGGCACCATCAAGGACATCCACCTGTACCTGTCCCAGAGACTCCGCATCAAGGAGGAGGACATGAGACTCTGGCTCTACAACAGCGAGGTGGGCTGCAAAGCTGTGCCAACAGCCCCCATGGGTTTGTTTTGTATGAAGTATCAGATGTTTGTCAGAAGGTGATACCTGATAAGGATGAAGGTGGTGGTGGTGGAAGGTGGAGAAGCTCTGATAATGTTTTCATCTAGTTCTGCGTGTACAGCAGCAGCTACAACATGGCCACAGTTTTCTGTCTGTCACAGCATAGTTTTGAGATATGAACCATGTGAGCACAGTTCTGAGACCTTCTGAGATCATCTCAGTTTTGTCCTCACATGATGCATATTCCTAAATAGAATCTCAGCACAGAAAAGGTTTCCACATTTCACTCCCAGTGTGAGCAGTGGGTTCACAAGAGCCCTGCAGCTGACCTTTGCCCCCTACAGGTTACAAGGGCAGGACATGCAGCATGTGATGGTCCTTTTTAGAATGACTCCATCCAGAAGGAGAATTACATAGCAACATTTAGTGCTGATGCATATCTGCCTGTTGGATGAAGCGTTTTCTCCTCTTCGTCCTGCAGAACTACCTCACCCTCCTGGACGATGAGGATCACACACTGGAAAGCCTGAAGATCCAAGATGAGCAGCAGCTGGTTATTGAAGGTGTGAAACGCCTGCCTTTTTCTGCTCCCCACTTAAATAAACTCTCTTCAGACTTGTGCTATAACCAACATTTTACTGGTGATTCTGAATAATGGCACATCAGAGCGGGAGCGAAATGATTTAATCACACAAATCCCCTTCTTGTCCTCTACAGTCAGGAACAAAGACATGAGCTGGCCTGAGGAGATGTCTTTCATTGCCAACAGTAGTAAGATGGACAGACACAAAGGTAAGGCCGGGGGACACGAGGTGATTGGCAGGAGATTACAGACTACCTGTAACTCCATGTGTGTATTAAGTAGATTCCCGTTGGTGCTTCATGTGATGTTCACAGAGGAACTGATACAAACTGACACTGCAGCAGTAACTTGAACAGTTTGTCGCTCAGCAGCAGGAAAAGATACTGAAGTCATTAACGCTGCTTGTTTTGCTCATTTAGTGTTTTTTCTTTTTAAGTCTGACCAGTGTGTGTCTGTGTTTTCCATCCCAGTTCCCACAGAGAAAGGAGCCACTGGCCTCAGTAACCTTGGCAACACCTGCTTCATGAACTCCAGCATCCAGTGTGTGAGCAACACCAAGCCTCTCACAGACTACTTCATCTCAGGACGACACCTCTATGAGCTCAACAGGTGCCGTCCTCACTCTGTCACTTTGGTAGAAATCCAAATCCAAAATCGTCATTCTGAGCTTGTCATTTGAAACTGGCCTGTGTTGGTGCGTTTAAAGGACCAACCCCATCGGGATGCGAGGTCACATGGCCAAGTGCTATGGTGACCTGGTGATGGAGCTGTGGAGCGGGACGCAGAAGAACGTGGCTCCGCTCAAACTCAGGGTAGGCACTTCTGATGCCAGCTGGATCACTGTGTCTGACCTCACGGCTGCAGGAGCACCATCACAAAGTGCCTTTAAGAGTGCTTTTAGAGGTTCTTCAGGAATAACGTTCATCATGTCATTACTTCCTCTCCAGTGGACAATAGCAAAGTACGCCCCGCGCTTCAATGGCTTCCAGCAGCAGGACTCCCAGGAGCTGCTGGCCTTCCTGCTGGACGGTCTCCACGAAGACCTGAACAGAGTCCACGAGAAGCCCTACGTGGAGCTGAAGGACAGCGACGGGCGGCCCGACTGGGAGGTGGCCTCTGAGGTCAGAGATCACACCGCTGATCAAATACTGTTATCTACTAATGAAATTACTGCTCTCACTGAGGCATAATGGGCCAGGAGATGTGTAATCCTTCTCTGAGTCATAACTGAACACCATGCTCACATTTTTAGATGTACTTCCCGAGGATGTTGTTATCTCAGGGATGTGATCGAAGTGCAAACACTGCACGATAAATGAAGCAGCCAAACTAATGACGGACAAACAAAAAGGCAGCAAATGAAGCTAATTAGAAGCTAATTTATTGTTCAGCTTTACTGCTTCCACTTTAAGAGCATTAAGCAAAGAATTGCTTTTTTTTACTGTCATCTGCGGTTTGTACTGTAGGTACATAGACTGGCACCTCTATCCAAACTTGCTGAGCAGTTCAACATGGACACATTAACTGGACAGTGAAAGTTGCTGAAATATGTGCGCAGGGAGTTTGTTTTCTAAAAGAGAAGCCTGGAAAATGAGTTTTGTCAGCTAGAAAACTTGGTTCCCTGTCTCACAGATATATTGGCCCCATGTGGTCATTGTATAACGCACAGGAGCACAGACTTTACTGGCTCAGCTGATCGTGTCCCTTCGTGCTCTCTCACTGCTCACAGCCAGAGTTACAACACAGCTCCTCACGTACATGTTTGTCTGTTTCTGTTGTCAGAGAGCTGAAGGAGCATGAGATAATTATGACCTGTTCTCCAGTCAGCAGTGATACCTGTTTAGGAGGCAAACAATAGTTCCCTCACTGCTGTGATGCTGCTCACATCAGTGTTGCATGATTACACAGTTGTTGGACAAAATCAGCATAAATGCAGGTTAGCAGCAGCACCTGCAGTGTGTGAGCAGCTATAGTAAATAAATCATAGGGAGAAAGCTGTCGCCTTAATTCTGCTGCCACACAGTCCCCAGACTGACTGGGCTTGTTCTGTGTTCCCCGTCCACACTAAAATCCTGGTAGCGTCGACAGTGTCTGTCTCAGCAGCAGCTACGGTGACGGCTCTTTTTATAATAACGCTGTATGAAACGTCGACGTGAACGGGGTTGTTTATAGTGAAGAACCTGCAGCTCCGCTCAGCTTCACACAGCTTTATCGTGAGCATCAGCTCATTGTTGAGCTCGTTCTCAGAAACATGGTGGAGCATTTAGCAGCTATGGATGTGTTAATAAGCAGCTGTTTGGTAACAAGTTCACCATTTAAGCTGCAGAGGAGATAATGTTCAGCGTTCACACCTTGTTTCTGCTGCCCCCAAGTGGCTTCAGTGGGGGCTCTAATATTTAGGACTAAATAAGCAACGATCAAAGTGAAAGTCTGAAAGAGTTTAACACCCACAAACTGTGAGTCTGATCGGATTAGACTGGAAGATTAACATTGTTGTCTGTTTGATTTTAATCAGAAAGTAATAGAAATATATTCACCTCTGATTGATTCAGTTAAAAGCCAAAGAGGGGGAGGAAGTCAGTCATAACTGGAACATCTGAACCCTTCACCCCCTTTAGAGGTAACGAGCCGCCTGGTGTCCTTTCTCAAAGGAGTGGGGGGGGGGGGCGGCGATCAATACCAGTCAGTCCATTCCATCCGCTGCACTCCCCTTTAAACTGGTGTAATGCTGCTGTATTGATGTTTTGTTTGTTGTCTGTATGTCCTGAGGGGACGGATTTGTTGGATTAGTGGTGTGTGATCTCACCTCTGTGTGTGTGTGTGGGCTCCTCCACCCTAAAGGCATGGGAGAACCACCTGCGTAGGAACCGCTCCATCGTGGTGGAACTGTTCCACGGTCAGCTCAAGTCCCAGGTGAAGTGTAAGACGTGCGGACACATCAGCGCTCGCTTCGACCCCTTCAACTTCCTGTCTCTGCCGCTGCCCATGGACAGCTCCATGCATCTGGAGATCACAGGTGAGGAGGCTGCTCGCAGTGAGTCCGTCTCTTCACTGATTCATGTGTGACGCTGTGGTGTGTTTGCAGTCATCAAACTGGACGGCTCCACGCCCGCGCGCTACGGCCTGCGGCTGAACATGGATGAGAAGTACACGGGACTGAAGAAACAGCTGAGCGAGCTGTGCAGCCTGAAGCCTGAGCAGATCCTCCTGGCTGAGGTTCACACCTCCAACATCAAGGTACTCACACTGACGCCACTTTATACCAAATAAAGTCACCGCGGGCCTGTCCCACACAAAGTGTAGCTGCAGTGCAGACAGCGAAAGACATCTTTTTACACAACAAAGTCAAACTAAGCTTAGCAGACCTGCACTAACTTTAGGACCAGCTGTTATTACTATTCAGGCTGCTGTCGTCTCATCACATCTGTAATTTCACCCTGAAACTGTCTGATTGAAGCTCTAAGCAGCTGATTTGTCCTCTATTCAGCCCTCCTGGCAGTCAGGGGAGAAATGTGGTGAGGGGCCTCTGTTGGCCCAGATTATTACCCTATTTCCCAAAACATCGGGGTTACAATTTTCATTTGGTGTTACTGAACAGTCGACAGTTAGACGGAGGCGGCCTGAGCTGATCCAGGACCAGGATCACTTATCTAAAGCCTGATCCACGTCGGCTCCTTCATGCTGCAGTCTGACGTCTGAATCCTTTGTGTTTAGAACTTTCCTCAGGACAACCAGAAGGTCCGTCTGTCTGTCAACGGCTTCCTGTGTGCGTTTGAGGTCCCGGTGCCCGGCTCACCCACGTCCCTGAGCTCCCCCACGCTGACCGGTGAGCCTCTTCACTCTCACTGTGTGTCTTCACCTCATCAGTCAGGACCTCTCTGAATGCGCTCTCATCCCTTCTCCTCCTTTCCTCCCCCCTTTCCTTGATCAGACATCACCCCCGTAGCCAACGGCTCTGCTGCTAACGGAGACCTGGGCAACAAGCCCGTCCTCATCCCCAACGGTGGGCCCAGCACCATGGTGCCCTGCAACCCAGACACGCCCCTGGCCAACGGGCTCGCCAACGGGCACATCACCCCGGTGCTGGAGAGCCCCTTCATTGGATACATCATCGCCATGCACAGAAAGATGGTGAGAACAAAAACAACCTGCTGCCCGTGGTTTAGGATAGTAGATAGGAAAGTAAAGTGATCCTTAAACAGTCACTGTTTCTACAAACGACGTGCTCGTGTCCCAGCTGCTGAGGTAACTTTCTGGCCGCCGTTGTCCCCTCAGATGCGTACGGAGCTGTACTTCTTGTCATCACAGAAGAACCGCCCCAGTCTGTTCGGCATGCCGCTCATAGTTCCCTGCACCGTCCACACCAGTAAGAAGGACCTGTACGACGCCGTCTGGATCCAAGTGTCCCGACTGGCCAGCCCACTGCCCCCGCAGGAGGCCAGCAACCACGCACAGGACTGGTAGGCTGAAAGACTTCTCCTCTCACCCAACAGTTTTTATAGGCTAGCAGCGTCCCCCTGCCCCCCCAGTGTCTTTGTACTGAACTTTCAAAGCAGTCGAGACGATGAGGTTTGAGGTTTGAGACGATGACGTCCACACCGAGCAGAGCAGAGCAGGAGGAACACGACTCATGAGGCTTCTTTTCCTTCTTTAACCTGCAGTGACGACAGCATGGGCTACCAGTACCCCTTCACTTTACGGGTCGTGGGCAAGGACGGCAACTCATGTGCCTGGTGTCCCTGGTACAGGTAAGGCACACACACGTCTCAAAGTAGGGAGTAATGTATCAGGTAGTATTATAAGATTAATGTATGTCATTCGTTTAGAGCTTGTATGTAATGAAAAAAATTAAGATCCCAATATTAAATGTAAATTAATCTTTTGTTTTTTTGCTTTAAACTGGAAATAATGTGTCTGTCTGTGTGTCTGTGTCTGTGTGTGTGTCTGTGTGTGTGTCTGTGTGTGTCTGTCTGTCTGTGTCTGTCTGTGTGTGTCTGTGTGTGTCTGTGTCTGTGTCTGTGTGTGTGTGTCTGTGTCTGTGTGTGTCTGTGTGTGTCTGTGTGTGTCTGTGTGTGTGTGTGTGTGTGTGTGTGTGTGTGTCTGTGTGTGTGTCTGTGTGTGTGTCTGTGTGTGTCTGTCTGTCTGTGTCTGTCTGTGTCTGTCTGTGTGTGTCTGTGTGTGTCTGTGTCTGTGTCTGTGTGTGTGTGTCTGTGTCTGTGTGTGTCTGTGTGTGTCTGTGTGTGTGTGTGTGTGTGTGTGTGTGTGTGTCTGTGTGTGTCTGTGTGTGTGTCTGTCTCTGTCTGTCTGTGTGTGTCTGTCTCTGTCTGTCTGTGTGTGTCTGTCTCTGTCTGTGTGTGTCTGTGTGTGTGTGTGTGTCTGTGTGTGTGTCTGTGTGTGTGTGTGTGTCTGTCTCTGTCTGTCTGTGTGTGTCTCTCTGTCTGTGTGTGTGTGTGTCTGTGTCTGTGTGTGTCTGTCTGTGTGTGTCTGTCTGTGTCTGTGTGTGTCTGTGTCTGTGTGTGTCTGTGTGTGTGTCTGTGTGTGTCTGTGTGTGTGTCTGTGTGTGTGTGTGTCTGTGTCTGTGTGTCTGTGTGTGTCTGTCTGTGTGTGTCTGTCTGTGTCTGTGTGTGTCTGTGTCTGTGTGTGTCTGTGTGTGTGTGTCTGTGTGTGTCTGTGTGTGTGTGTGTGTGTGTGTGTGTCTGTGTGTGTGTGTCTGTGTGTGTCTGTGTGTGTCTGTGTGTGTCTGTGTGTGTGTCTGTGTGTGTCTGTGTGTGTCTGTGTGTGTGTCTGTGTCTGTGTGTGTCTGTGTGTGTGTGTCTGTGTGTGTCTGTGTGTGTGTCTGTGTGTGTGTGTGTGTGTGTGTGTCTGTGTGTGTCTGTGTCTGTGTCTGTGTCTGTGTGTGTGTGTGTGTGTGTGTCTGTGTGTGTCTGTGTGTGTCTGTGTGTGTGTCTGTGTGTGTCTGTGTCTGTGTCTGTGTGTGTGTCTGTGTGTGTGTGTGTGTGTGTCTGTGTGTGTCTGTGTGTGTCTGTGTGTGTCTGTGTGTGTGTCTGTGTGTGTGTGTGTCTATGTGTGTGTCTCCAGGTTCTGTCGGGGTTGTACTATAGAGTGTACAGAGGACCGAGCCTCTGTAGGAAATGCTTACATAGCTGTGGACTGGGACCCTACAGCCCTGCACCTCCGCTACCAGACCTCCCAGGAGAGGGTAAAACACACACACACACACACACACACACACACTGTCCAAGGCCATCAGATAAGGTCGCCCCTGACAAAGTTACATATGGAGCAGTAGAAAGTAAATATCTGTGTGTGTGCTTCCCTTTTTTTCCTGTGCTGTCTGTGAACTGTAGCATCACCTCAGGACACCAGCTATGAGTGTGTACCACTGTTATCATCAGCTGTCCACCTCATCAGAAAGAAAATGGCTCCATCCTTAACTCCATATTTTACTTTGCTCCTTTTTTCTTTCCCTCGTTGTAAAATCAGCCTCTGACACTAACTGGCATTGGAGGATATCAAGTGTTTGTCACCAGCCCCAGTTTTTAGTTTTATGCCCCCTGTCCTGGAGCTGACACTTACAGACAAACATGATAAATATTTGAGTTACCAGTGAGCTGCTTAGTGCTCCGTTCAGGCGGCTAAATAACGGCTCCAGGACCCCTGGGACCTGTGAACGGTGCCACCAAAGCTGTCATGTTCCTTCAGCTGGTTTGTGTACACAGGTAAAGTTTTGTGCTCTAAGTATTGTGGTGTGTGTCATTCCGCGTTTTTCTCAGTTGATTTATTATTTATATATATTTAAACTGCTGCTTCAGCAGCAGCTTGATAACAGAACTAGCATTCAGTTGTTGAATGATTGGTGGAAAGTTCCCAACATAACTGATTCAGGAAAGTACGCAGGCTTGGGCGTCTGAATAGACATGAGGTGGTGTGAGGCGCTCTCCTCTGAGAAACTGTTCTGTCAGGAAGCTCCTTTCCAGAGCGCCTGCAGCTGCTCCTGGTTGTGACAAAGAGCAGGACTCACCCCGTCCACCACCCTCACCGCCGTGCTCTCCTTGCAGATTGTGGAGGAGCACTGCAGTGTGGAGCAGTCCCGCCGGGCCCAGGCCGAGCCCATCAGCCTGGACAGCTGTCTGAAGGCCTTCACCAGCGAGGAGGAGCTGGGCGAGGACGAGCTCTACTACTGCTCCAAGTGCAAGACGCACCGGCTGGCCACTAAGAAGCTGGACCTCTGGAGGCTGCCGCCCATCCTGGTCAGTGCCACCCCTCTGAGCTGAGCTCTGTTCTCACAGGGACACTTCCTGTGGGTGCAGCTCTGCATGTCAGGATGTTTACTGTAAGAACAGCGCAGACTGTGATTCTCTTCTTCAGATTGTCCACCTGAAGCGCTTCCAGTTCGTGAACGGTCGCTGGATCAAGTCCCAGAAGATTGTCAAGTTCCCGCAGGAGAATTTCGACCCCAGCGCCTTCCTGGCCCCCAGAGACCTGGAGCAGCACTGCCTCCACTCTCGCAGCGAGAGCGAGGATCTGCTGAGGGTGGGAGAGGACAACCTATCCTCCATCTCCGCCCCTGCTGGCTTCTGCAACCTCCCCAAAGGTACCACATGTAGATTTAAGCCTGATATTTCCTCCCTGCGAGAAGTTCACTGAGACCTAAACCACATTTTTAAAGAGACGCTTGTGTTGGTCCTTTGCTTTGTGCCTGATGACTAAGATGGTGACAGCATGTGAGACCAAACTGACTGAAGTAGAAGTGAGCAGAGCAGCTACAGGCCCAGCTGTACAGGAAGTCTACTTAAACGTGTGGTTTCCCCACAGCCTCCCCTGCCTCTAGCAGGAAATCGGCACCTTCTCTCAGCCGGACCGGCAGCCCCTCCGGCAGCCCAAAGACCAGCAGCGGGGGCCGCAGGCCAGGCCGGCTACGCCTGCCTCAGCTGGGCAGCAGACACCGCCTCTCCAACAGCAAAGAGAACCTGGATGGAGCCGCCAATCCAGAGGCTGAGCTACGGGACGGTGCGCCGCAGGCGGACACGGAGGGGAGCGCGGCGTCGGAGGTGATCGCATCAGAGTCGTCGGGCGGCACCGAGGCGTCCAGCAGCCACTGCGACGTGGTCCTGGTGAACGGCGACAGCAACGGGCTGAGCTCAGACTGCAGCACGGAGAGCAGCATGGACCCCGACAGCTTGCTGCTGCAGCACAGAGACAACATGTGTCTGGACGCCATCTACAACCTCTATGCAATATCAGTAAGTCCCACACATCCGTCACTGCCACACAAGCGGCTCTGACAGAGTCCCTCAGTCTGAAGTGTGTCTGTGCTTCGTCTCGTCAGTGCCATTCAGGAATCATGGGAGGAGGCCACTATGTGACGTATGCCAAAAACCCCAACGAGAAATGGTACTGTTACAACGACAGCAGCTGTAAGGTGAGACACCGGGACGCCTCACTCTGTTCTGACCATTACCACAGAAAACTGGCCAAACACTCATTGTTTTAATCACGTTGAATCAGAGTAACCGACCCCTGCTGAGTGGGCCGAGGAGGCACATTACCTTAGTTACTGAGGTCATCAGATCTGCCGGCGACCAACAGAGTCAGCAGCACCACACTCACTGTTTAACTCTGTCTCATGCAGGAACAACGTGTGTGTGTCTGTGTGTGTGTGTGTGTGTGTGTGTGTGTGTGTGTGTTCTAATTTCCTCCAGGAGGTGCACTCTGAGGAGATCGACACCGACTCAGCCTACATCCTCTTCTACGAGCAGCAGGGAGTCGACTACTCCCAGTTCCTGCCAAAGATCGATGGAAAGAAGATGGCCGACACCAGTAGCATGGACGAAGACTTTGAGTCTGACTACAAGAAGTACTGTGTCCTCCAGTGATGGCACCTCGTCTTCCAGCCATCAGCCAGCACTACACCTGCTCTCTGCTCCTCCTCCTCCTCCTCCTCCTCCTCCTCTTCCTCCTCCTCCTGCTGCTCGGAGCAGGAGGCGCCAGACGTTCAGCTCACTCTGAAGAACTCTCACAAACTGACTGCAGTCAGACTCTGGTCTCTGTCTTTAGGGATGCGTCGCAGCACTTTCCTCACTTGATCACAAGCATGGATTCGTGCAAAGGTTTGCCAAGACAACAGGAAGCCCTGGTGGAAGCACTAAACTGGTGCACTTTGCTGAGCCCAACAAACAAAGCCCTACCCCCTCCCTCGAGTGAACAGCCCTCGCCATAACATCCATGTAACATACACGTGCATACTAACGCATCTCTGAATGTACGCCAGTGTGGCCGGGTCATGAGGCGACGCCGCTTTGTTACTGTGTATTTATCACTTGTGATGTGAGGTGTTTTCTACCTGGAGTCACCGTGTGGTCTGAGCCTGGATGTGTTTGGTACCTGAAGGAGAAACGACGAGAGCACCCAGTGAACTCCAGGTGTGAATGTGAGGCCAATGGTTGGACACAGATTTGAGTTTTAAATGCTAAGTTTGAACGCAGCCCCAGAGTCGGTGTCGGTGTCACATGTGACGCCGCAGGTCGACACGATGTCGACGTTTGGTATCTAGTGTATTATTGGATACTGTGACAAGCTTTTAAAAAAAGGTTCTCCAAAGGTTTTATTAGCGTTAGTGTCACTAGGGAGACATAAGTCATGCGCTACCTCATCGCTTCACGCAGTCTGTCGGCCAACTGTACCCTTAGAGTCTGTGACAGTATTAATGAGAAGAATAATAATGATGAAATGCTTCCTTCCAGTGTAGGAGTCATGGTACACACATTTCAGGAACCCCCCCTCCTAGAAACACCCCCTCCCCTCCTGTAGGACTCTCACACAGGTCCTGATGTGGACATGAAATCAGGCATTTTTGCCAAAACTGTGTTTTATCCCACAGCTGCCAAATATCAGTTGTGATTAGTGCAATTTTGCCCTGTGAGTGTGAGTGTGTGTGAGTGAGTGTGTGTGAGTGAGTGTGAGTGTGAGTGTGTGTATTCGGTGTGGATCTGGGTTTGTGCAGGACAGGGTGCCATGATTTCAGAACAGAGACGCTTCAAGAATAACACACAGTGTATGTTTAATACTTGTTTTGCATTCTGAGGCATTGTTTTATAAAAGATTTATTTTATTGTTGTGATTTTTCTTTCCTAAAGCTCCAGATCAGGAACGGATGTTTCTGTAAAGCGACACCCGGAGGGGTCCGGCGTATCTCTACAGCGCTGTTGCAGCGTGCACCTTTTACCTGCTGCGATTCTCAGCTGCTGACATTCAAACTCCTCCGTTAAACTAACGCTCTCACGCTGCAGGAAACATCTCAACACATTACTGATTTTACCACCGTTTTAACGCTGCCATAAACGCAGCGCTCACACACACTGTATGGTTTCCAGCGGCGCCCTGCTAAATATCCGTGGAGACCTCAGTAACACTTGTGTTTTTTTGGGTCTCACAGCTGGATTACCAACCGATCTGCCAGGAGCCCACTGCTAATCTGATAAACGGCTCATTAGTTTGGTGACGTGCACCTTTAAACCTGTAGTCTCTGTGTGATCAGGGGGCCCCGTGTCACCGTCTAGTCTTTGTGTTTTACATGTATTAGACGTATCCGGTGCACATTCACCATAAAGTCACTTGTAAAATACGATGACGCTCTGTACTACAGGGTGAAGGTCACAGCCCCCCCGGTGGGTTTAATTGGCCTCAGTAGGTCCCAAAGACTCCTTTGGAAAGACCTGTGCAGTCTAGTGTTACCAAAACGAGTGTCCCCAGAATCAGACCCAACAGGACCCAGACCTCCTGATATCTGGACCCCCTGATATCAGGACCAGGACTCTGCTTTGTGAGGGCTGCAGTGTGTCTGTATGGACTTGACCTTCAGATGATCGTTTATTTTCTGTGTTTTGAGTCTAAACGTGGTTTCCTGTGAGTCCTGAATTCTGGTTGTCGTTTGTTCTGGAGGTTTTTTCTCCCTGATGTGGCTCTTGAGGTTAGTTTGACCCGTGTTGTCCTGAGCCCGGCGGCGGAGCTGTGTGTCTGGCGTGCAGCGGCGTGTGTGGAGCTCCTCCTGCGCCGGGCTCGGTCTAATCACTGTGAGCAGACTCCCCACTTTGTCTTCTAGATGACAGGAGACGGACCTCTGTGTCCGCCCCTCTTTTAGCTGCTGTATTCATGAGGAGAGGGCGTCGTCTTGGATGTATTCAGAGAGATTTGTCACTGAATGGAACTTTGTTTTCCTTTGTGGAGTACGTTTGTTGAGAGAATGGAAATGTGCAGATGAGTGCTGTTTATGTTTGCTTGCTCAGCTCTTTTTTTTTTTCTTTCCCGTGTGTGAAACCTCGCCACGTGGCTCAGAGGGAGCGTTTCCCTGAGGATTCGTCTGTCCAGAGCCCAGTTTGCAACGTTAGCTTCATTTAAAGGTGCAATAGTCAACTTTTTTTTGTTTTTGGCTGTGAATGTTCCCTCACAGACTGCTCGTGTGGCGCCACGTTCACCACACCTGTAGCAAGAATCCAGTTTAAAGTTGGGGTTAATTTCAGCACAATTTTCTGTAAACCAGGAACAAAAACTTTCTGCCCAAAAAAGCTGAACTTTGATGCTGAAATTGGGCAAACACAGATCCTGTGAAGCACAGGGAGAATATCTGAGCCCCCCCCCTCCTCCTCCAGCAGATGCCCCGCCCACCTGGTCCCACCCCCCCACACACCTGGCCCCCCCCCCAGAAGAAGTTGGGTCAGCAGGCAGTGCAACCTACTACTGAGCTGTCTGCGTGTCTGTAGCCTCTTTTTATTTAAGTTCACTTCTGAACCAGTCGTTAATTTAAAGAACTTTTTTTGTAACGTGTTTGTTGAAAGAAAGTGACATTGCACTGACATGAAAACATGTACATAGAAAAATGTGTTTTGTAAATAAGCCAATGAGAACTATGTATTTGAATATGAATTGTACAAAATACTGTACTTGTAGTTGTATATGGAGTGATACCGTTGATCTGTAACAAAATACCCAAGCAACAAATTAAATTCTGCAGACGACACCAGACTGAAGCTCGTCTTTATTTGTGTTCTGGCGTCAGATGTTCATGGTCCCCACAGGATGAGCTCTAATTCACACGACATTATAACTGCGTTTGGAAGCTTGATCGCTGCTGTGCCTCAGCTGCTAACACGGCCGTGAACTCTTCAGCCTTCTCGTCATCCTCCCTCCTTATTGGAAACTATCATGCTCTGCTGCTGCAGATGAACGCAGTAACCACACGCAGGGTCTCTGCAGAAAGAACCTCCCCAAAGTCAGCCCTGCAGCTGAGACAGGCCTCTGTCCTGTGAAGGCGCTCTTCCTCTTCACCTCTCGTCTGATCCTGACTGACGTGGTCGGCCTCGGTTTGGACGGTCACCATCCTGCAGTCAATCCCTGACTCACACTTCTCAGGTACTTGGACTTTGCTTGGTTGTTTCCATTTCATAGGAATTAATTAGTCTTTAAAACGTCTGTGGACCAAAAGCAAATCTTCTACTTTTTAACTGTATGTGTGTATAAATCCTTTATTTAACCAGGTAAAATGTCTGATTGAGTTTAAAAGCTCTTTTCCAGGAGACACGTGGCCAAGAAGGCAGCACTGACACACACACACACACACACACACACACACACACACACACACACAAACAGAAAGACGTTTAAATGATTGGCTTCATGAGGAGGAAGAGGGCACACACATATTTTTTCAAACTCAGACTCATCGGCCTTGGCTCATATTGATGAGTCTGAGTTTGAAAAAATGATGAATGGTGTAATTTTTCTTATAAAGATCATGAAAACGGATGAAATCGGGTCCACAAACCTGAACACCATACGAGGGTTATCGGCCTGTAGAAGTGAAGCACTGTTAGAGCAAATTAAACAACCACAACGACACCAAACAGATCATAAATCAGGTAAAGTTCACTCCAGCTACGACATTAAACGGCCTCAGTGGTTATGATCCACTGGTAAAATATCTAAACATGGACATGGATCCACTTTCAGAGTATTTCTACGTGGTTTTACTGCTGTTTCTTACAGGAGTAAAATATCTGAATGATTCAGTGGTGAATCAAAATGTGGTTTAAAAATGTCTGGAAGAAAAATCTATTCACTATTTCCTTTTTTCTCTTCACAGTTTATCACATGAATTCAGAGTACTTCTGAAGTTTTTGGATCCAACAACAGAGTTCATGAGCCTCATTTTACATTTCAGTTCCACCGAGGACCTTCAGACTCACTTTGCGTCCTCCTGTTCCCACTAAAGTCTTTGCTTTTGGCTGATATGACCGTAGTTCGTCTCTCAGCCTGCTGACGCTGGTGCACAACATCAGGTAGTGTGACACAAAGTGTCACTGAGCTCACACCACCTGCTGCTTCTGTTCATTTCCTCTGCTTGTGTTGTGGTCGACGCTCGATCACGCGGCTCAGACGGGCTGCAGGGTGACTGCGGCGTCTTCAGGCAGAATAAACTCAGAAGTGAGCGAAGAGCTGCAGCTGCTGTCCGTCAGGATGGTGTTCACCAGAACACAGGTAAGACCGCTTCATACAGAGGTGTTTAATATGCATGTCTGAGGAGGCTGTGGGGGTTCGATCCCCAGCTCCTATGGGTCAACGTGTCGAAGTGTCCTTGGGCAAGACTTCAGAGTGTGAGTGTGTGTGAACAGTCTCCTCCAACTTAGAGTCCTCCCGTATGAATGATGTGATGTAAAAGAGCTTTGAGTGGTTGAAATGACGAGAAAGGAGAAATACAAATACAGACCACTCACCATTTAATGAGCCTCCTCCTGTTGGCTCTTGCTGTTTTTGGCCTTGAGCCTCCTCTTCCTCCTCATGAAGCCAATCATTTAAACGTCCTTCTGTTTGATCTGTTTATTTTGAGCGCCAGACTGAGGCGATGATCTTTGGCTGAACTCGTCGGTGCTGAGCTGATGACACAATGACCTCTAACTCCACCGCTGAAGACGTTTGCTCAGGTGAGGCTTCCACCCAGCCGTGACCACACCGCGAGAACATGCCGACTGTTTGTGTCCTGTTGGCTCTTTCAGGTCGGCCCCTGGACCCGCTGGCCTGCGTCCTCATCGGGACCTTCTCCTTCACCACCCTGCTCTTCGGGCTGCTGGCGGTCCTGTGCCTCAGGAGGTAAGACGGCCTCAAGCGATCTCACAAGGAATCTACCAGATCTCATCTCGGTGTCGTTTCAGGGAGAGACTTTTCAGGCCTGAGCTTGTTTGGCAGGTTACAGCTCAGGCGGAGCATTAATGGTGTCTCCTTACCTTTAGAGTGTCCTAATAAGCCATCATTGGGGCTTTCAGTCATGCCTGTGGCTTTCTTGTCATTTTAAAATGTCTGTGAAAGTGGCGTCAAATATGAATTTCTGCAGAAATCCACCACAGGCCGACCGCAGGGCACTTATGTTTGACCAGACTGTGTCGCTCTGGTGGTGCAGAAAAGCGAACGGAGCATTTTACCTGTTATTTCCTCTCAGCGTTACACTCTTTGTTCTATTGTCTTTGCCCTTCTGAGCTAAAGATAAACCAGTGAGAACTTTCTTTGAGATCAGGCTCAACATCACTGCGAGCCCCCCCCACCCCCCCTCTCTGCACACAGCAGTTCTCTTATGTTTGCTTTAGATGCACTCACCTTTATTTTACACCCTGCAACACTTCCACACACCCAAGTACCAACTGACTGATGTTTGCACACATCTAGTCAAACAACTGTGTGTTTCTGTAAAGAAATATGATTGTTTTCCCTCCTTCACTTGTGGCCTCAGCACCGGATTGTAAAAGCCACAGGCAGACTGAGAGTTTTGGTTTTGAGTGAAGTGTCTCGACAACTGCCCTGAAATGTAGCTGCTCATAGGGCTCACAGAGCTGCGAGCATGACTGTAGGCTCTTGTTTCACTTTCATTTCAGGTGAGAAATAGAAGATGTTTTCTCCCTGGGTTCCTGGTGACACTGGTTCTCCAGCCCTCTGTTCTTTTCACCTTCTCCAACTTTTTCTCTGATCAACATGTTCCAGCTGCCTGAGCTTTAGCCGGACTCTTTCCTTCACTGTTTGGTGTTTTGCGCTCCTTTTCTTGCAGATATCGCTCCATGGTCCAGACCATTAGAGAGCTGCGGGGGGGCAAGTTGTTGCTGGATGCTGTTCCTCAGCTGGATGCTCCCATCAGGCCTGTGAGGCTGCAAGCGATGCAAGAGGAGGAGGAGGAGGAGGAGGTGCCTCTTCCCCAAATAGCCCTGCAGCAGAGCAGCACGGTCAGGTCGTCCTCCAGGAGGCTGTGGAAAGGCCTGCAGCAGGTACCGCTGACGCTCCGCCGCCCTCCTGCCTTCACAGGACACACAGAGAGGCGTTTCAGGCTCTCAGATATTTGACCTATTTCAGGGGAGCTTGATTTCCGTTAGCTGAAGATGCAGCAGAGGAAATCTGACATGCAAGATCAGCTAAACCTGTGGATCAGCAGGGTCAGTGGTGCTCGTGTCTCTGCTGTGTCAAAGACATTCAAAGTGCAGCCCCAGTTAGAGCCTGGTGGGACACCGGGGACAAAAATGAGAGTCTGACTTTGACCTGGACGTTGTTGGTTTGCATGTCCTCTCAGTCTCCATAGTCACCTCTCATGGCATCTGTTCAAGGATCCCCGGTTTACCAAGTCGGACCTGAACCTGCTGCAGCTGATCAAAGCGGGGAAGGAGGGCGTCTTCTACCAGGCCAGGATGTCCAGAGGGACGTGCAAAGGCCACAACATGTTCACCTGCAAGATCAGCAAGGAAGGTACACGCTTCTGTGGGAGGTTCACACCTGCGAGTGTTTCTCTGGGCAGAAATAATCAGTCAGTCAGTTGTTGAGATGACAGTTAAGGTGCAGAGGCAGAGAGCCACGATTTCTCTGGCCCCAGTAAGTCATTAGAGGGGTGTGAACACAGTCATGCCAAGAATGTCACTGATCATGTAACACAGTCTCTCTGCCAGTGACTGAAAACGCTGCATCAGATCGGTCCAAATGATCCAAGTGTCACAGTTCGGATGGAACAACGTGGTTCTCCGTCAGAAGGGATTCAGGCTACAGCACGGCTCCCGTGTCAATATGTGCATCATTTTACAAGACATATGACAACATTTACCTTGTATGCTAGAGAGACTTCTGTGTTTAATGTGCCCTGCTCTCAAACCTTTTCCTTCCCTAAACTTGACCTAATAGTTGTTTTTGTGCCTAAACCTAACCAGGCTGAGACTGAAAACTCAGAATATTAAATCAAACTAAAGGACAGCGAGTTCTGAACTTGGATTGATCAGTTGGAGTCAGACTTGTCCGCTGGGTCTGTAGCTGTTCACAGAGTGATGAGATATCAGAGTTGTATCACAGCTCACATGCGAAATGTTTTAACGTTGGTTTCTTGCCGTTTTTGGCCGCATGATAAATTTAGGGAGTCGGTGACATAAGAAATGCTTCTGTTCAGGGTGTTGATGCTGTGGTGAGAAAGTGTGAAGGAAAACATGAAGCTCAAAGCTCTCGGCCCACCTCTGCTTCCTACATGCTTGTTTTCATATGTGACCTCAGAGGCGTTCTCAGTGCTGCCACAGGTCTGACATTTCACTTCTTTTGTCGCGCTCGGTACTCTGCATATGTGAGGGGGTGTGTACATGTAAATATGCAAAAGAAGACGAGATGGAGGACTGCGTGAAGGTGGGAGAAAATGGCCCCCAGACCCCCCCGGTGTGTGGGTCAGAGGCAGACAAAGGAAAGCTACGTGCCGTAGCTGTTAGCTTAGCTTGGTCTCTCAGTCGAGGCCTGTTGTAAACTGTGTGTGTGTGTGTGTGTGAGTGTGTAGATGAAGGTGCAGGTTAGGAGAGGATGGATAGAGGCATGCACGTTAAAGGGTCAGTTCACCCAAATCACACAGCAGCATGTTTTGTCTCTCAACCCTAGAGGGACTCTGTGTACCTCCTGCACCCCCGTCACTGATAAAGGTTCATTTGTGGTGCTCACAGCATTAAAACTTTAGATTTTAAACATTCAACAGCAACTGTTCTTCCCAGAAACAGCGTCCCTGTTGTGGACTACTGCTCCAGTACTTCAATATCCAAGATATCCGTCTGTGAAGCTCAGGGACAGACGTCTCAGAATCTGGGCACCAAACCAGCTGCACGTCTCAACACCAACAGGATAATTATCATCTTACTATTCATTATAATTAATAATAAGTATCATCTTACTGTTAATTATAATTAATAATAATTATCATCTTACTGTTCATTATAATTAATAATAATTATCACCTTACTGTTAATTATAATTAATAATAATTGTCAACAGCTGACAGTGACGTTTTTAACGGGTGCAAATGAAGTATTTTTCCAATATCAGAACTTGCAACTACATATATATTATTGAACAGTGATTAACCGTCAGTAGACAAAAGGATGTCAGGTGAAGCAAACACACAGTGAATCAGGGGACCTGAGGGACCTGATGAACTATTACAGCGATTCAAACTAGTTTCAGGTCCTATTTTTATTAACCATCGCTCACAATGTCAAGACGTCCAGCTGAAGTGACGTTCACATTTCAGATTTCAGTGGTCATGAACTGGAGTTATTTAACTTCTGAGTCAGAGCTGTGGCTTCATTTACTCTGTTTGTTTTTTCTTCAGGCGTCCGTCCCAAGCATGTGGACACAGAGGTGTCCATCATGAGGAAACTGGGTCAACACAAGAACATCCTCCAGCTACTGGACTGGAACACCACTGAGGGTGAGAGACACTTAACCACTGTCCTCTCCTCTCCTCTCCTCTCCTCTCCTCTCCTGTCCTCTCCTCTCCTGTCCTCTCCTCTCCTCTCCTCTCCTCTCCTCTCCTCTCCTCTCCTCTCCTGTCCTCTCCTCTCCTGTCCTCTCCTCTCCTCTCCTGTCCTCTCCTGTCCTCTCCTCTCCTCTCCTCTCCTGTCCTCTCCTCTCCTCTCCTCTCCTCTCCTCTCCTCTCCTCTCCTCTCCTGTCCTCTCCTCTCCTCTCCTCTCCTGTCCTGTCCTGTCCTCTCCTCTCCTCTCCTCTCCTCTCCTGTCCTCTCCTCTCCTGTCCTGTCCTGTCCTCTCCTGTCCTGTCCTCTCCTCTCCTCTCCTCTCCTCTCCTCTCCTCTCCTGTCCTCTCCTCTCCTCTCCTCTCCTCTCCTCTCCTGTCCTCTCCTCTCCTCTCCTCTCCTCTCCTCTCCTCTCCTCTCCTGTCCTGTCCTATCCTGTCCTCTCCTCTCCTCTCCTCTCCTCTCCTCTCCTCTCCTCTCCTCTCCTCTCCTGTCCTGTCCTATCCTGTCCTCTCCTCTCCTCTCCTCTCCTCTCCTCTCCTCTCCTCTCCTGTCCTCTCCTCTCCTGTCCTCTCCTCTCCTCTCCTCTCCTGTCCTCTCCTCTCCTCTCCTCTCCTCTCCTGTCCTCTCCTATCCTGTCCTCTCCTCTCCTCTCCTCTCCTCTCCTCTCCTCTCCTCTCCTCTCCTCTCCTGTCCTGTCCTCTCCTCTCCTCTCCTCTCCTCTCCTGTCCTCTCCTCTCCTGTCCTGTCCTCTCCTCTCCTCTCCTCTCCTCTCCTGTCCTGTCCTCTCCTCTCCTCTCCTGTCCTCTCCTCTCCTGTCCTCTCCTGTCCTCTCCTCTCCTCTCCTGTCCTGTCCTCTCCTCTCCTGTCCTCTCCTCTCCTCTCCTGTCCTGTCCTCTCCTCTCCTCTCCTCTCCTCTCCTCTCCTCTCCTGTCCTCTCCTGTCCTCTCCTGTCCTGTCCTCTCCTATCCTCTCCTGTCCTCTCCTCTCCTCTCCTCTCCTCTCCTGTCCTGTCCTCTCCTCTCCTCTCCTCTCCTCTCCTCTCCTCTCCTCTCCTCTCCTGTCCTGTCCTCTCCTCTCCTCTCCTCTCCTCTCCTGTCCTCTCCTCTCCTGTCCTGTCCTCTCCTGTCCTGTCCTCTCCTCTCCTCTCCTCTCCTCTCCTCTCCTCTCCTCTCCTGTCCTGTCCTCTCCTATCCTCTCCTGTCCTCTCCTCTCCTCTCCTCTCCTCTCCTGTCCTGTCCTCTCCTCTCCTCTCCTCTCCTCTCCTCTCCTCTCCTCTCCTGTCCTGTCCTCTCCTCTCCTCTCCTCTCCTCTCCTGTCCTCTCCTCTCCTGTCCTCTCCTGTCCTGTCCTGTCCTCTCCTCTCCTCTCCTCTCCTCTCCTCTCCTGTCCTGTCCTCTCCTCTCCTCTCCTCTCCTCTCCTGTCCTCTCCTCTCCTGTCCTGTCCTCTCCTGTCCTGTCCTCTCCTCTCCTCTCCTCTCCTCTCCTCTCCTGTCCTCTCCTCTCCTGTCCTCTCCTGT